>NW_008667644.1:148041-162761 GCF_000695815.1 Acanthisitta chloris
CTTTGATGCATAGCTGGTTGCTGGTGGGCTGTGCTGCAGGCTGCATCTCTGTATGATGGTCTGCAAGGGAAAAAAGGCATGTGTAGACCAACCACACACTTGTATCCAGTAACTGTCTTGACTTCTTCAGGCCCTTGTATGGTTAGGAACTGGGGCGAGTAAAGATGAATGGCATCTTCAGTGGTCATTCAAATACAGCAGAAAACTCCTAGAGGGCAGAAGAATGCTGTCTGGCCTCTGCTGCCTAACAACCCTTTTGCTGGAGAGTGTCAAGCTGAATTCATAGTTGTGTCTCTTTGTTTAAACATTGACTTTCAATTTATTACTTAAGGGACCCAGCCTTAGCCTGGAGATGGGTCATTATTTGCCCTTCCTAATGGTAAACCGAACTGTGCACACAAACATGTCAGAAACAACTGAGGGTAAAATGCTTTCTAGTCTGGCAGCTTATCACTTTATGTTGGTGTCACTTGATTAACATAAACTGTCAGTGACCATGGCAACTAGAGAAAAGTGCATCTTTGTTACCTGGAAACTCGAAAAGACAGTTGTTATTGTTTTGGTGTGGCAGTAGGATGGAAAACTGATAGTCTGTGACCATGATGCTCAGTGTTGGGTGCTGTGTAAACACAAGGCAGAAAGGCTGTTTCCATCTCCTGGTGCTTGGAGGGGCTCTGGCCTGCTTGGTTACAAGCCATTTTCAGGCAGGCAATAGACATTCTCCATAAATGTCCAGGCAGAGCTACTTAGAGCCTGTGCTGACCCAAGAGAAAATCCAGCTCAATATTAAGCACAAGTAAATAGACAGGGCCCTCTGGAGACACAGTCATGCTGTTTCCATGTTCTGATAGGGTTCCTTAGTACTAGGGATATCAGTAGGCAATAATATAAATCTATCCAGTATTTTTTTCCCTTTGTAGGATCTGTATTTCATTAATTTTTCTTGGCTGCAGATTATACCCACTAAATACCTAGCGGATTAAGCCCACAAAAATAAGTATGATATTCATGGTCTGCAACCTAAGCAGTGTTCCCCAGGTAATCCTTTGGTTTTTTTTCTCCATCACTTGGTGAAATGGAGCTACATGTACCTACTTGAAGGGAGCCATGTGGGAATAAAAGCATCCAAACAGCCAAGCATGCTGCTGTTAACAGCATGCAGATTGGGGTGAAGGACCTAAACAAACTTCATTTACTGTAGATAACAGACTGCATATATTACTCTCTGTATTCAGCACTTTCCAGTAGAGTTACAAGTTTTCTGGCTGATATAGAATTTCTTTTGTTGTATAAGGGATTGCAAAAGTTTAATTCAGTGCTGGGATTTTTTTTTCACTCAAAAGTGAGGCTCTATGCTTATCTAAGACACAGCTACCATTTCTGACACACACATATTTCCCCCACCATCCTCCATTTAAAAGTAATTTTTTGCCTTGAGCATATGTGAGATTGATACCATTCGGCCATAGGAATTGTTTGAGCGTTGAGGTTTTCTTCAGACTCCTCATATTTACTTTGTTGTTTCCTTATAATGTCATGTTTCTGCTTGGAAATATCTTTGACTGCACAGGAAGAGTATCCATTGCAATTTATGCTTCCTGACCTTTTGTGAAGCTAAAATAAATTGCTTTTTGGAAAGAAACCAGAGGCTCTCTGCTCCATTCCCTTCAAACAAACCTGACCTTACAGTTGCTTCTCGTGGAGACGGTAGAAGCTTCTCTCCGAGTCAGAGAAAAGGAGGCAGGAAAGGGTAAAATTTTCCTATGCTTTTTTTTCTTTCTTTTTTTTTTTTTCTTTTTGTAAGAAGTCAGATATCCCTTAACAAATACTGAGTTTATCAAACTTTTTCTCTTATTGACAGGGCTGCATTGCCTGTCATGCCATATACACTAAATTTCTTGTTGCTTTAACTGCATAGACGGCTCCCCCTCAACCTCTGTACATATGTTCCCTCTCCTGGAGCCCTGACGTGGCTGCTGCTGTTCCCTCTAATGTGCAGCCAGAAAGGCTGAGAAGTTGTACAGAGGTTGGACCAAACTGATGAAGTGACTGCAAATGCCTCATACAGCCTTGAATGCTTGGGGATACTCTCCCTGCTGCAGGGGTCATAAGCTGGAAGTCCAGCTGCAAGTACCATACAGCAAGAGCAGTGCAGGGTATTGCACAGGAAACAGAGGAATTAAATCCTGCCAGCTGATGAGGGTTCATCATCACTCTGGCACTTTTATGGTCCTGGTGATCACAGTGAAGCACATCCCAAGTACAGCATCAACTTGCAGCTTATGCTGCTCAGGGCGATTGCTGGAGCACAGAGGTTCAGATGGTGTCTGTGTAGGCCTAGAAGTCCCAGATAAGCTCATATGTTTTCTCTTGTGCATCTGATTTCAGCTCCAGCTTTTTCCAGGGAGTGCTCAACTCTGTCTAGGAAAGAAAGTCAGCTAACTTACAAATATAACCTTTTGCTTTTTCAGACCAGGGGTGTGTGTTTGGAAGAAGACAACAAGCTCTGATGGGCAGTGACCACGAAGTTCTCAGTCTTAATTGTGTGCACATTTCTTATCGAAGTGTGAGGCTTCAGGTTGCATAAAGTACTTTAAAATCTCTTCCTAAAATGAATAAGTAATGACTCATCCTGCATATTGTTGGGGAAAATGATGCCATTGGAGGAGATCAGGAAAGGTTCATTTCTGAAATTTGTAACAATCTGATACAATATAGCTGAAATTTGGGGAACAGCTGGGGGTAAGGGGAGAGACATCCCTCCCTTTGGTTAACCTTGCTCAGGAAATGTGAATCACTGAACTAAATAAAGTTTGTAAAAGATGCTTTGAAAATACTATGCTACGCCCTATAATTCAACCAAGAATGAAGGAGGCGGGAAAAGAAAACATCAAAAGTCCCTGCTTATTTTTATATTGCTTCCTGGCACATTTCTGTTTCCCCATCCCCCAATCTTCTTTCTGGTTTTGTTTTGTTTCATCTCTTTGTTTTTCTCTTTATTAAAAAAAAAAATCCTTTTCATTTTGTAAAGCTGGTACCATGACCTTCACAACAACCTTGTTGTCTACAGACAACAACGATGAGAAATGCCAAAGTAGAAGGGAGTCCTGTAGGGACCAGAGGACAACAAAGACAGTTTTTTAACATTTTTATTAGGACCTCATGATGTACACATGAAAAATTAAGTTCAGAACATGGACTGCTCTTCAGATGGCGCCGTTTAAATCTGGAGGATGTAAAAAACTGCTGCATGACAAAGGTCTGCCACCCCCTGTGTCGATACTCATCCTGCTCAAAGGGGCAATAATATCTAAGGATGAACAGAGGCTGGGGCACCAAATCCTGCTTGAAGGCTGCTTTCACAGATTTATCTTGGGATTTTCGAGCATTCCTTGCCAGGGTCAGTTTGCCCTCGAGGGCTCGGTTGCATGGCTCTGGCTCTTTGCAGGGCTCCAGCTGTTTCATCATTTCCACGCATTTGGATGTATGCTTTGGCAGAGAGGATTATTACTGGTAGAGGAGGAAAGGCAGCAGGAAAGTGCCTGTCCCTAAAGTAAAGAAGCGAGGGTTTTGATGCTGTTTTTCAGCCACTCGTGTAGTCAGGTGATATCATGGGGAAAGGTTGTAAACTGTTTGTATGAACAAAATCCATCTGTGGGTACCCCCCATGCTGGCCTGAGTGAAGGACTGGGAGCTGGCAGCGGCACATGGTGGTTGGGTAACAGCAGGCAGTGGGAGGCCATGGGCTGGTAGCTGCATCAGAGCACTTCCCCAGCCCTTGGGGCAGCTGGATGTGAAACCCATCCCTGCAGTGTCTGGGGTTTGGTCTTACCTGTTTAATGGAAGTTTAGCAGGGGGAGCATGCGCAGTTTGCTTGAACAATGTTTCTCTGGAGCATGCCTGAATCTGCCCTACACTATTAATAGTGAAGAAAGCAGCAAATGAAATGGAACAGTCTTATTTTCCTGTCCTTTCTAGAAAGTCATACCTCTGGGACCACTGCTGCTGCTCTGCCCTCTCCCTAGCCCTGATGTATGGCTTGTGAGCAGTTTGGAGGGGTTGGGATCTGGGGGTATGCAGCCACACAGGCTTTGCAGAGAGGTGACGGGTCTCACTGTCAGAGAGGCACGAAACCCAGATTGTCATCTGCTTTTCCATCCCTGCTTTGCTGCTTAACCCCTTGCCCCTCCTCATAAAAACAAACATGTACAGCCTGACTTCCAGGTGCTTTTACTGGTTAAATGCCTATTGCATTAGATGCAGCCAAAGGAGGGCTGGGGCTGAAGGCAGGATGGAAAGGAGAGGGGATTTTCTCCACCAGGCTGCCAAGCTGTGCAGCCACTATTTAGCCTGGGAGCCGGACTCGCACACATGTGGCTCAGGTGCTCCCTATGGAGCACTAATGACCTTTGGATTTGTAGCTTCACTGTCCTCAGACCTGGTGCTTTTCCATCTGGTTCCTGCTATTCCCTTAAATCCCTGCTGGCTCTTTAATAGCAATCAGGGAGTTTCAATGAAGCCGAGGTCACTTTGACTCACCAAATGTCGCCACTTCTAAACTGGAACCAGACTGAGCCGAGGGTAGTGTTTCTGCTGGGGGGAGCAATGACAAAGTGTCCTCTGACTCCTCATCAGATGTTGATCGTGAGCCCACAGCCAGAGCACAAGTTTATGTTGTGTGAGGGTCATTCTCTGCAGCACATTTATAAACATAACCCATAGTGGACTGTCTTTACTTTTGATGTGGGGTTTATGATAAAATCCTTAAATATTTTGAAGAGTTTTTGTGTTTGTGTGTATCTGAAGTTGCCTGATGTGCCCAGCCTTTGATTCACTGTGTTCCTGTAGAGGAATATGCGTAAGCACTGGCAGCCCAATATGAGCAAAGAGACTTCTGTATGTCTTTAAGGTCAGTGAAAGGTGAAAACAGATGATTTCTGACAACGGCTCAGCTTGAGGACCTGTTGGTAGCACCAAGAATATGGCCAGTTAAGTACTACAGAAGCAACCCCCCAGCCTGGCTGTGCTTCACTTTGCAGCTCTGGCTTCATTGAGCTGTCTGTGAGCACAGTCTTATGCCAGGCGAGCTGACTCAGAGATCACTGAGCAGCTGGGCAGTGCTCTTGGTCTACAGACAGAAGACTTGAAGCTGCCCTTCAATGCAAAGTGTCAGTGCTCTGCTGAAGAAGTGATTATGCAGCCTTCTAACCCCATATCCTTTTTTTTCCCTTCCTTTCCTCCTAAGAAAGAAATGGAGGAAAGTTTGTGGGAGAACAGTGTTTGCTGATCTTGTGCAAAGCACAGTGACAAATGACGGCTGGAGAAGCATGACAAGGCATGTAAACTTGTGCTAATGGAAACCTATGTGCCAGCTGAGTGTTTATTCAGGCCTGTCATTGTCAACAGAGACTCCTTTACAAGACTGTATTGTTTGTAGTAACAAGTGCACCATGAAGGAGAATGTAGCTTTGAATTCTATGAATTCGCCTCTTTGAAAAAAGGTTTTTTAAAAAAGAAACCCATTAACCCATCTTTACATGGAATAATGGTAGTACCCAAACACCTGCTTATATGTCTGCATATTTTGGATTTAATCAGCCTACCTTTTATAAATCAAACTTCCTCTTAATTGCATTCTTCTCATTGGTACTGTTGAATCCATGTTACTGTGCCAAGTGTGTGTATCCAATTTGCCACCTATATCTTTTGATATCCCCGACTGAAGCAGGATCAAAAATAAAGAAGGAAACTACAGTGTCCCAAGGCTTCTGCTCTGCAAAACAAAAGGAAAAACAATTTGTTGAGCAGGCTGTCACACTTATTCTTCTGTCTTTTCAGCGAAATGTTTCTCAGCTAAATAAACAATAGTGAAAGCTCATTTTTAACAGAATGCACTGATTTTCAGCTATTTAGACAAAATGCATACAAATTCTTAAACACAGTATAAACAAAGGACTAAAACTTGTGACTAAACTGCATTGGGATGCACTGTATTCATTCTGTAGAAGCAGGAGAAAAATATGCAAGGAGTTTTGCTGATCTTTGACTGAATGTTATCACATATGCCTTTTAGCCTTTTAAAAAAATAAGAACATCCTACAGCTGTAAAGTTTTGCCAACCTCATGGATCTATGCAGATACCAGTGAACTGGATACTAGTTGATTGAGACTGAGAGTCCAATGAACCTGAAATAGGACTAGATGATGAGTAACAAACTTCATCCAGATTAGGCAATTTAGAATAGCATTCAGGGTTTGGCTATCAGATCTCCTGAGCTGCATTATGGAGAAATGAGCGTGTGATGGCACACACTGGAAATATGGGATGGGTCCTTTTCTGATTCCACTCTGACTTTCTGAGAGAGTCTGTTAATTTAATCATGCTTCAGTTTCTTTTACTTAAATAACCCTCCACACTCCACTGTACTTCCCTCAAAAAGTTACTGTGAAATTTAATTGCCTTTAAAATGCTTGGAATGAGTTTTGTAGAGAAGATCCCTTTGAAGATGTGCATCTGTGAAAGGAAGCAGGTGTTATTTTAAATGGTGAAGATGGCCAATGCAGAGAGCTTTAATCTGGGTGAGAGGAGTCCTGCCACAAAATGCTGTCTCTTGTTCCCTGGTTTGTTGGGTCTTCTGCAGAGATTGCTGCTCTTCCAGGCTGGCAGTAATGCTCCCTGCAGAGCCTGGGTGGAGATAATTTAGGGACAGGCCCAGATGTGTTTGGAGTATGCTGGTTTATCAGTGAGACCACTCATCAATGTTTCTTAATTCCCAAAGCTGCAGCAGAAGCTGTGATGAGGCAGTGCTGCAGTCTATTGTGCGAGATAAAGTTTTAATCTCTCCTGTTTTCCTTGGCACTCCTGCTGGCTGGGCACACAGGAAATGTGTTCAAGTCGTTTATGCACATGGCATTTTTGTGCAGCTTTGGGAGGACCCTGCTTACCAGGTTCTGCTCTCTAGTTCACCAGAAACAGCACTGAATTTGTGAGCCTCTTGAGAGCTTAACTCCCTGGTACTTGGAAAAATGTCTGCTTCTGGTCTTATGGTCCTTTGCAGCTAAGCTTTGAGAGTTGACTGTTGAAGCAATCTAAGAGGTAAAACATAAGAATCTGCTCCTGGAAAGAAGTGGAAATGGAAAGAAATGATATATTTGAGTAGACTGGGGACAGAATACGTAAAGCAATTTAAGCCAGAGCAACAGTTAGCAGTAGATGTTGAAAGACTTGCTCTCAAGTACTTCCATTTTTTTTATCAGCTTGAGAAGCGAGCGAATTGCTGGCATTTGGTTCAAGAAGTACATGCCCAGACCTCTGCAGGCAATGACAAACTCTTTCAGATGCTACCAACTTCAGAATCCAAACCCTAGGAGTTGCACCTCTGCTTAAATACTGCACCTGCTTGCAAAGTGTTTGATGAAGTTTCCTTGCCAGAGCAGTCAGTAATTAATTGATTTACACATTTACACAGGACAGAAACTAACCCCTTGTTAGAAAGAATCATACACAAAACCAGTTATAGCAAAGAGTTTGGACTCAAAGACTGTACCCTAAGTCACCTAAACAAAACATCTTGTTTCCTTTTGCTTTCGTTAGGAGCTATCTTTGAATTTTTACAATGAATTATCTTGCTGAAATCCCCTGCTTTCCGTGACTCTGAGCTCTGGGTCAGCAAGAAGCATAAATGTATCAGCATTCCTCCCTGCCCAAGGCAGCCAGCCTGCCCTGACACAGAGTGTGCTCTCAGGATGTTATCCCCTGTGTGTGGCTCCAAGGTCTCTGTGTCTCCAAACGGCCCAGTGATGGAGGGACAGACAAACCTCACTTGGAGACTTGGCCACAGTGCTCAGCTTTGCTGCAGAGATACACTTGCAAGTACAGCCCTGATTCTGTACTCCAGCTCTGCAGCACTTCTTAAGCTGCTTTGACAGTCCAGAAGAGTAGGACGTTGCAAGGCACCTTCAATAGCCAAGCACATTGTTACTGAAAGCCCAGTTATATTAAGAACCTTCGAAATTCCCAGGCTAAAACCAAATGTGCTTTTTCTAAAGGTGCTTCTTCTGAAAGGTTAATTTTGTATTAGTTACCATCCAGGAGAGAAATTATGTCATCAGTGTACAGCTAGTCATTTGTCTCTATAAGGGTTAAGGCAAAGAAAACTGTGAGTCATTAGAAAGAAATAATTCCTTTATTTGAAGCACACATGAAACAGGAGTCCGGATGGCAAAGGAACAAAGCCTCATTCTTTCATGTGCATTTGCTGAACGCCTTGGTGTCTTAGATAAAGGACAAGTATCTACTAGTGGATTAACATTATGAAAAAGTCAGGATTAAAAAAAAAATCTCAGTGAGGCTGTGTAATTGAAGCTCCATAGCAGTTCAAAAGCTTAGGCCAGTAAGCTCCTGGCCACCAGCTAATTCATGTATTTTATGACAAGAAGGCAGAATGCTAATCATCAGAGCAGCATATGCAGGGGGAGAATGAGAGGGCCGCATGGATATTCAGTGACAACCATCTGAACTTCACAGGCAGTACAGAGGGCTATTAATGCACTCCCTTGCCCTGTCTGAGAGTGCTGACCTCACTTCTAATCCTGCCCCTCCAGGGTACTTAATTTCCAGCATTGCTCAACCCAGTCAGGCCTGTTTAACAATTTCTTTTCTGAGTTAGTCTCTTTGAAGAGGCTCTATTTTCTGTTCAGTGACATGAAAGAGATACTGATGTTGATTATCAAAGGCATGTGCTCCAAACCACCAAGTGTCTAATGCCCAGAGGAGGTAATATTATCTCTGCCTTCAACGTTTACATCCTCCCGCCAAGAAAGATGTGGTGGTTAACTAGCACATCTTTTTTCCTTCCTACTAATTTTACATGAGCTATTAATCAGAGGGGAAAATTAACTAATTCTTCAGCTTGTAGGTCATGCTAGGGCAGCACTCTCATCTAAATTAAAAGGACTGTGGAGTGGTGCAAAGTCAGCTGTGCTGTTCCTTACAGCCAGACAGGTTTATATATGGTCTTACATATGGTACAGTATTGTACCAAAGAGGTTTCACTGCAAGTCTATCCAGTGACTGCAAACTTTAGTCCAACTGCACAGCTGGAGGGCTCGTTACCCCCACCTACTCCTGCTTCTGGGAGGAGTCTGCCCCACCTACCAGCTGCCAGGGCAAAGATCAGTCGACATCTGCCTGCTCATTATGCAAGGAAAAAAATCTCTCCTGAAGGAGCTCTTGGGCATTCACCTTCTGATGATGAGGGAAAGCCTGTCTGCCAAGGAGTGATAACCCAGAAATCCTTGAAATTACACTGTGGGCAGGTCAAGATCAGAGGTAAAAAGAAGGAAGCAACTGCTACCTTAAATGAAACTATTCCCCAGAGTTTCTCTCTACAATGTTTCCCTACTCACCAGCTGAAGAAATTTGTCTGATGCAGGGCTCCAGAGAGAGCTGTGGCTTAGCTTAATTGCATGAAGCAGTGACAAACGACACCATTGCTGAAAATCATCTCCTGAAGCCAAGGTGATTATGCATGCACAACAGCTGGTCCTCTCTGATGCAGTGATTCAAGTCTTGTCCCATCATACCAGCTTCGCTGTACTACAGCTATACTAGGCATGCACAGTATGTATTGTGCTTTGTATTGAGGATTCCGTGGTCTAGACTCAATGGCTCAAGAGGTCCTCTCCAGCTTTGTGTCAATTACGAATACACAAAAGGAGAGAGTTTTTTCTTGAGATAGGAATCGAACCCTAACCTTCTCACCTTCTGCTTCTCTGTGGAACATCACCTCCCCCCCACCTTAATGTACATTCCGACTTCCAAGATGACAAAAGTAAGCAATCCCAGAAGGCTGAAGGAAACTATGTAGCTGAAGTTAATTGGATTGGAATTTCTTCATCATATGCCCATTTTAAGATTTTAAAAAGAACATTACATTTGCTGAACTTATTTGTTTAAAACATGCACACAAATCCATACTAAGTGATTTCAAGCTACTGCATGCACTGATAATGAAAACAATGGTATGTGTAGATATGTTCACACAATTTTCAATTTTTTATCTGCGGTAATATTTAGTCTATGGGGCTTTAAGTTAATGAAAATGTGTCACATAAAGCAGATAGACAGATTTATGGCTAAGTAGGTCAAATACTCTTTTTTTGAGCTGAATACCAAAAAGTCAAGTGAAGAGTATCCAATCTCTTTTCAGTGAAATGTGGCCATGTGAGTTTTTATAACATTTTACAAAATTAATTGTATAAGGACACTCACTAAACACTTGGAAAAAAATGTCATTTTAACAGTGTCTGAAAACAGAATGAACACGAACTCCTCCACTACCAATGGATCCGTGGTAGGCAGCTGTCATCGGTTTGTCTATTGGTTTTATTTTTTTAAATAAAGACATAACTTCCCATGCAATATCTCATGTACTTATTGAAGCAGAGCACACATAAAGGACTTCTGGTGTAGGGGTATCTGATCTGCATGTGTTCTTGCTGCAGTGCCAAGCCTGGGGAAATCTTTCTGCTTCTTACCTGTGGACCTGCCCTCACTGTATGCAAACCTTAGATGTTCATTCCTTCTCTGTAAGAGTTAACCCCAAGTATTTTGGGGGTTTTTCATAAAAATTATTTTGACTGAAAGATCAACACTGAGCTCAAGACATTCAAGCCTTTGTTATCTTTTTGCTTTGTTCTTTATTTGGAGTGCACAATATAAATAAAAACCTGCTTTGGCACTCTTACCTGGTTTTCAGCTCCACATTGCTACTAGCTAATGAGTAATACCTTCACTACTGAATTTGTTAATGAGGTTCTGCTAGGAAACACAGAAATAACATGTAGGAGCAAATGTTCATGATGTGCCTTCATAAAGTGCTGGGATTTGGTCTTCCAGAAGAGTATTCAGCAGTTTTTGCCTCAGTTTTAATTAATCCCAGAATGAAAGAGCATCAAGATGTGTTCAGACAATTCAGTTTTGATCAAGATTGATTTTACTCAGTAGTGTATCTGCACATATTAATACATTTTATGACGACTGTGCTTATTCTGCCAACACTCAATCCTGGAACAAAGGACAATGGCAGCAGTGTATACAAACATGTGTAAAAGCCCATACTGGTGAGGTCTACTGGGGACAAATCAAAAACCCTTCCCACTGGAAAAAAAGCATGTATGGCTTCAGTTTTATCTTGATTTGGAAACCAAATGTCCTGGCTCATCACCAGCCTCAGACCTCTGCTCTTTTATGCTTCAGCATCTGGATAGTCCAGCCTTGGACTGAGGCCACTGGATAATAACTGGAGACTGCCACTGATCCAGAAAACAGGAGGAGCTGACATAATGGCAGAGCTAGAGCTAAGCAGACTAAACGAACTTCTGTTCCTCAGTCATGGCTTGGAGGGAGCAGTTAGACCAGCCTCATGCTGAAATCAGGGCAGGCCTCTGATGGCAAATCCACAAAGATCTGAACTGAGTATCAAATGCTGGTTATAAGCTGGGTGATGTATTTTCCCAAAAATCTCATTTCCCACTAGGAGAGTTGGTCTTTGTTGTAGGATGTTCTTACAGTTCAAACATTCCTTGTTCCAAGCAAAGGCAAATAACTTTACCTCATTTTAGTTTCATGTGTTACAAGTAATAGCTGGATGTTGCCTGATTCAGTTTATTCCACTTGCGCCCTCACATGTATATAAACTCTGAATATTTTATTTGAAAGAATGTTAAATATATGAATTTTTTAAATGCTTTAGCAATTTATCATGCTTGGTTATTTTAGACTAGCTGTGAACTAAGCTGTTAATATATTTAGCTCTTAAACTGGCAATGACAGAGCTATAATGAAAAAGACTGCATGTGCAGCAACATTGCTAACAACATAAGTGTTTGCCATTGTCGTTTGACAGAAAATGAAGACTTTTTCCAATAGGCAAGCTGTGCAGTTCTGAGTAGCTATATCCTGTTATCTTGCATAATCTTCTACATTAAGCCTGTTTTGAAAATTAAGACTTCTAAGAGGAAGTTACTGGTTTCAAGGCCAGTAGCTTCATAGGAGTGGAACTCCATAACACACCAGCATTTCCATTTCAGTGTCATTTGTACCATTTTGATGGGATCTTGTGTCTTAGGGGAAGTTTTTCTGAAACTGCTCAGTTCCTGAACTCAGAACCACTGGAATCCATGGATCTTTGACTACATTCCCCAGGTGTAATTGGGTACACATTACCTTCCTGTGACCAAGCTACTTGAAAATTACATGAATACTATTCAGACCATGCCTAATGAAAGGCTGCTAGTAAAGTGGCATTTCAAATATCCTGTGGTATCTACCACAGTTAGACTGATACAGTCAAAATGCCTCCACTTTTTCATAATTTGTCATATATGTCCTGGCTTTGGAATTAATCCTCCTCTTACTAGTTGGTACAGTGCTGTGTTTTAGATTTAGTATGAGAATAATGTTGATAACATACTGATGTTAGTAAATTGCTGCTAAGTAGTGCTTACTCTAAATCAAGGACTTTGCATCTCATGCTCTATCAGTGAGCAGGAGCATAAGAATCTTGAGGTGAGCAGGGCTGGCCTGAACTACCCAAATGGATATTCTATACCATAGAATATCATATATAAACTGGGAGGGAGCTGGTGGGAAGCCACCAATCACTGCTTGGGGATGGACTGAGTGCTGGTCAGTGGGTAGAGAATCACTGCATTATGCATCACATGTTTTTCTTGGATTTTATTCCCCTCTCTCTTTTTCGTTACAGTTATTATTATTGTTATTATTATAATTATTATTAGCAGTATATATATTGCAGCACCCTTGAAAGTGTCTTGTGGAGTTCATGGGAATGTAATGTTGATGTTTCAAGAAATCACAATATTATATCCTGATGGTGTTTGTTCTATGTGTTGTGCAATTCTGCTGCTCAGTATTATTAAACAATGCTCAATTCTTCTATACTCTGGAAGGCACAGTAAATTTTTTTTTTTTTTTTTTTGTATCTTGAATTGCTATAAGAAGTGCTGGGGCCAAGTTCTGTCTCAGAGATCATCCATCCACTGTACTCTAAGTTCACAACTGGTTAAGGACATTTGTGCTACTGAAAATAAATAGCTGTTGTGACCTTACATTAAGGTAGGCAGTTTCCTCCACTTTATTACCTCCTGAAGCCAGAATTTTTCCAAGATTCGTCCATATGATAGTCATAATCCATCATAATAAATTTCAATTACAGTGCTGTTCTCTTTTTTATGCCAAGCCTTCCTGCAGAATTCTGTCAGTGTGTTTTATAGGATTTAGTCCCCAAATATACTTAATAAAGTGGTTTTAATGTTCCATACCAAAAATCATTATTTTTCTGAGGCCACTTTCCCTGTCATCATATTGCTAGAGAGAGATACGCAAAAGCATTATATAATTTATTAAAAATTGGAACTGATCTGGATCATCCTTCTCCTTCCACTACACTGGTCATCTGAGCTCAGCAACCGTCAGAGAAATGCTGGTGGTTTTGAACATGAACTGATATGTTTTTCCAGATGACAGCTTTTGAGTGGACACACAGTTGGCCCAATACTTCTTTTTTTCTGCGCAGAATTTTTGCATGCAAAGCAACAAATACAACCTGTGGTCAAAGAGTAATGTAACCATTCTTAGTCAGTTATTTCATTCTTATGCAATCATCTTTCAACACTGCTGTGCTGTAAAAGATGACACTTGGATGGTTTCAAATAGATCTGTTATTGTCATTCTGACTATGGCACAGCCAAGGGCTTTGATCAGCACAGTAGGCAAAAAGGCTGCTGACAGAATGGAAGAGTCAATTTTTTAAAAAAATGCTGCTAAAATAAAAAGCTGCAAATCCAAATGTAATCTTTTCAGCCCTGAGCTCTACTCCATAACTCCCAGTTATGGCCACACATCTTGAAGGAATAATGCAACTTATTAACACAGGAACCAGGAAAAAAAATCATATTCCATTCATAAATCATTTTACACCTTGCAGTCCTATTCACACATCCAAATCTCTCCTGAGCTGCAGAGTGGAAAGAAGAAAAGGCACAGCAACACACTGCCTCCTCCTGTGTGTTTGCTTATTAGAACAGGGCTCATTCTTTGACTGTGGCACAAATGCTAATGTACCCTTAAGCTCACTCTTCTAATTTTGCCACCGATCCACTTCAAGAGGAGTTGTGTAAGACTGGAGGTGAAAGCTCCTTTGCAATCATACACTGAACATGGGAAGTGCCTATAAAACAATGAAGATCTGGGCCATTGCAATCTGTGGGAGGATGCAGTGTGGCCTATATTCTTTTGCACTGTGGCCCCGAGCAGGGAATGAAAGATAATTAATTCCTTCTAAACCCTGCACATATTAAACATCTTCTGGTTAAGCCACCATGAATCCATAGAGAAGAAAGGGATGTCATCATGCAATTCTGCCCATATCGTAAACCAGCATCTGGCCCCGGTAATGAAAACATTTGCCCACTGTGAGATAGAGTGGCTTTTCCTGCTAGGTCTTGAATTGAGGGTAGAGCTAAGACATACTGCTTTAGCAGCAAAGCCAAAGGGTTTCTGCTACAAGTTGCCTGCTGTTTCTCCAGGGCAGGTTCAAGCCCTAGCCCCAGCAGAAGAAAGGAAGTGGGACTTCTCTTATGGTGGGTCTTGGTCAACAGCACAAGGCAGAAAAGCAGCTCCTGTGTAATCGGCA
>NW_008667644.1:162783-187104 GCF_000695815.1 Acanthisitta chloris
TTATCTTCATTTTATTCTGCCTGTGATCACTTCTCAATTGTCATTTGAAAGAAAAAGCCATGCAGTCCTTTGCCTGGGCCAGAGCCTACTCCTGCAATGCCCCATGGTACTGCCTGCTTGCTGCTGCAGAAAGCCCTCCTTGACTCAGTGACTTAGCAGCAGTCCTGCCAAAGCTTTGCTGGCGACCACTTACATGCTAACTATTGCCTGAAGCTGCTTCAAGAATCATCTACTCCCTTGGGGCTGAAACAGCAATGTCAAGTTAAAGTAGCCCCTGCTCAGTCCAGATGGAGGAAATTTTGAGAGGCAGCCTGGCCCATGGAATGTGCCCATGGCATGTGTTTGCATTTGTTAGCATGACAACAGTCCTGAAAAGGGTTTGAAACACATACTTTGGGGGCAGCAAGGGAGGAGGCATTCAGACTTTTGCTGCTCCTGCACTTTTGCAGTTGAAAAAAATTTTGTCACGGCGTATACAACAGAGCAGGAGAAAGCACTGTTCCTTCCAAGCATAATCACAATGTATTTATGTGATTCTTAGTGAGAAGAGGACTCTTCTCCTTACTTGACCTGTTGTGCTCCATTGCATTTCATTTGACTTTGCTGATGAGCACAAGGAGCTGCTTTTGTGAGCTGGTAAGAAAAGCGGCTTGAAAATCTTCACAGGTGCCTCCACCCTCCTCCCCATCATTTCTCCATCTGCCTGAGGGGACTAGGGACAGGGAGGCAGGGAGGGAAGGGGATGTGACTGAGGAAGTAAGAGGAAGCGCAGCTGAAGCAGGCAGTTCTGGAAGCCTGGCCTGGGAAAGGGGAATATGGAGGCAGAAATATGAGAGGCAAACAGAAAGGATTTGAGAAAGGAAAAAGAGAGGAGGGATGTAGAAATAAGAAATTATCCTTCCTAGTCTGCAGGTTCCACAGGCCAGGAACTTTACCTGTCTCTATGAATGTATCCTGTCCTTCTCAGGTATTCTGAGTACTGCTGTACCACATAGACTTCTGAGCACCAGGGGGCTGAGGCTGTGGGGTGCAGCAGTACTTGGTAGCTTCTCTTTGCTAGGGGAAGGGTGATATGCAGATACTATGCATAGGTCTTTACATTGCTTGACTTGTTGAGAGCATTCTCTCAGGTAAAATCTATTGCCTATACCTAAGGTATGGAAAGACACCATGAGTGGGTCCTGTGGAAAGACAGTGTAATAATGATATAGGAAAGTGTCCATCATAAAATGATAATGCCTGTCACAGAACACCTTAAAAATTCTGTGATGAGTTGCTATGGCACTGGTGTTCTGAGGAAGGTTCATGACCTTTACTGATCACAGTTTTTCTCCTCAGCCTTCTTCCCAAATTCCAGTAAATGCTTCTGCTCTGTATTCAGCAAGCTGAATGAATGGATGAAAAAATAGTTAATATGTAGCATGAAATGCTAAAAACAACTTTCATAAATGGATTCCAGCCTATTACTGTTCAATAAGAAACTGCAGCAGCTTTACAAACCAAATGATCAAAGGTACAGTCAAACCATAGTGAAACAAGCCAAAAAATCAGACATCAGCCAACTAAGCTGACTAAATATGTAGTGTATGAAAAAAAGAAAATACATAACAGATACGAGAGGTCACTGTAGCCACCAGGAAATGGTGCAAAAATATCTTTGCTGGCTTTAGTTCCCTTGGCTTAGACCTACATGTGGATGTTGAGCTGAGCCCAAACCAGACATCGAGCATGAGCCTGGCCTGTTTCTTCATCATCTTAACAGCTCATCCTTGAGAGACTGTGAGCTGCATTTATTACGGAGATTTGCTTGTCGGTAGGGGAAAAAAGTGGAAAAGTCTGGTCTGATCTCCTCTCATTGCCCCTGAAATGAGGCCACCTTTCAAGGTTTCATCAGGATCACACTCACTGATGTTATAACAATAATTTCTCTTTTTGATTTTTCAGCCGTGATCTGATTCCTGAGAGCTAGAGCTACTGAAAGCATCCAGATCTGCTTTCATTTATAGTTCTTTCTCCCCTGCACAAAATGCCATATGTTTTGAGAGGTGTTGAATATGTGTTGAAAATTTCCAAAAGCTGAAGGTACTCTAAATGTCATATTGAGGCAAAAGAATTTCATTAGTGTTTTTAATTTCTTTAATGAGATTCCTCATCAATCTCTGTAGACACATTAAGTTAGTTTTCTTTGAGGTATTTTGCTCAAGTACTTATGCAATTAGGGCACGTGTTTGCGTTTCTCTACAAGCAGGGAAAGGGATCCCTTGCAGGGTCAACCTGCACTGAAAAGTAATAACTAGATGCCATCCTCCAAAGTTTTGTGTCAAGGATTGAGGGGGTACTCAAGGTGTTTTATTACTCTGGACAAAACTATTGACCAGATGCTTTACCATGAATACAAGCAAGTAAAGAAATTTCGTATATATCAACAGAAAAGCTGAAAAGCAACAGAACAATATATTAACTTTTGATATTTACCTGTCTCTGGAGTCTCTCAGCTTTCTGCTCCTTATACTTACAATGCCTATTGACAAGAGAGGCTAGTAATTTTAAAACAGATAAGACTAAAAAAAATATCTGACTCAGCAGTAGAAAGCTCTATGGATTCTTTCCATTGCCACCAGTGACTTTTTGGACCAAGGCTTTCCTGAGTTAGAAATTAGTCAGAGATACAATGTTTGGCTCAGAATACACACTTCAAAATGCCTCAAAAAGAAGAGAGAATTTAGATTCAATGCTGATATGTAAAACAAATGTTAAAATTATTAGGATTACTTATGTGATAATTGTTTTCCTCCAGGGCAAAATGGTAATTTGAAGAAACAAGAGCCATGACTGATCTTTTGGTTTGTAATTACCTATATAGATGCACAATTGCATGTTTGGCTCTGGCAATTGAAACTGTTTTATTTGCTTTTCTTTTGTGCATGCTGTCTGTAATTACCACATCTGAGCACAGAAGACTCTGTGTTGTTGTTTTTTGAGACCAAAAGGATGAGGGGGCCTGTGGTTTAGTTGCTGGATAATTTCAAAGAGATTTTGAATACAAGAAAATTCCTAAGGAATTGCCTGCTTTGTTGAGTTGCTTTTATTATTTTTCTTCTCTCTTTTTATTTTTTTGGGGTTTTTAAGGGTGTGGAGTGGGAGGAGAGACGGTAAGTTCATATTGACTTATTTACTACTCACAGAGGAGTTCAAGCATTTCTCTGCCTGCTCTAAGTATTCTGGAATGCTTCTAACAATTGTAAATAATTTTATGCTTATTTTGCAATGTACTTGAGCTGCACGACTGAAATCCATGGTTGCTTTGCTATTGTCGTGAATGGATGGAAACTGAGATCTTAAATAAAAATGTGATGTTGAAGTGTACTTCCTCTTTCTTAATTCCGCAGATAGATACATTGGTACCCTCCACTGATTTTTGGAAAACAAAGGTTTAGATGAAAAGGACTGGTCAAAACATGACGATTATGACAAAGGATGGACAATTCAGCATGATGGTACCATATTTTCATTTCCCCTGTTCAGAGAACGGAGGATTTCATTCTGTGATCTGTCTGCACAAAACACTTGTAGAATGTAGTAAATATGTCTATTGGCATATCTACTCATATATTTGGATCTTTAATTTTCTAGTTGGAAAGGTCCCTTTAGGGCACTCTGGCATAGTAAAACAACTACAACACACACATAATTTTCAAGGACTCCTGTCTGATGTCTAGACTCCCATCATATATACATAGACACACATACTTGTATATAAGAGAAATGATAAGGGCTACAACCTTGCCCATTTGGCAGAAGAGGACTCTTCCATAAAAATACGGGTCATGTGTGCTGCTTTCAGCCAGTGGAATAACTCCCTCACAAACCGAGATCCTGCACAAACCTAGCATTGTCTGCCTGCATCCTTCAATTGCAAAACTTCTTCAGCCTTGTCTTCTATAGTGTAAATACATATCAATGTACATAACCACAATTTAAAACACTCCCTAAAAAAAAGAAAAGAATAAGAAAATAAACAACTGCTCACCTCTCTCTTCCCTGGGGAATGGTGAGCAAACAGACCATATAGGCCAAGTGTTAGTCACATGGGAAACTTTCAGAAACTGCTTAGATTCTATGATGAAGTGCAGGATACGAACATGAACACAACAGGGAGAAATACCCCCTGTTGCTGCTTGCAGACAGTAAACTTTTGGCCAGGTCTTAAGCCTTTCTTTGCCAGAATCTCTCTCTTAAACACTGATAATTTTTGGTTACTTACTGCATTATCTGTCACACTTCTCCCTTGGCTTTATGATGACCAAGTGGGATATAAATGAGGGCAAGGGCACACCCACAGAATCAGTCAGGTTGGAAGGGACCACAGTGGGTCATCTGGTCCAACCTTCTTGCTCAAGCAGGGCCATCCTAGAGCACGTGGCACAGTATTGCATCCAGATGGTTCTTGAACAAATCCAGTGAGGGAGACTCCACGACCTCCTTCCTCATATTCAGGTGGAACTTCCTGTGCCTGTTTCTGCCTGTTGCTTCTTGTCTTATTGGTTGGCACCATCAAGAAGAACCTGGCTCCATCTTCTTGGCACCCCTGGTTTAGATACTTATATACATTGATGAGGTCTCCTTTCAGTTGTCTCTTCTCAAGGCTGAACAGGCTCAACTCCCTCAGCCTTTCCTCATAAGAGAGACGCTCCAGTTCCTTAATCATCTTCACTGCCCTTTGCTGGACCTGCTCCAGGAGTATGTCCCTCTTGTACTGAGGAGCCCAGACCTGGACATAATACTACAGATGTGGCCTCACAAGGGCTGAGCAGAGAAGCAGGATCACCTCCCTGAACCTGCTGAAAATACTCTTCCTAATGCATCCCAAGATTCTATTGGCCTTCCTGGCCACAAGGGCACACTGCTGGCTCATGGACAGAACAACAGGTCCTTCTCCACAGAGCTGCTCTCCAGCAGGTCAGTGTCCAACCTGTACTGGTGCTCAGGGTTATTCCTCCCTAGGTGCAGGACCCTGAATTTTCCCTTGTTGAATTTCAGAATGTTCTTCTTGCCCATCTCTCCATTCTACCGAGGTCCCTCTGAAGGGCAGCACAGCCCTCTGCGGTATTGGCAACTCTTCCCAGTTTTGTATCATCAGCAAACTTGCTGAGAAGGCACTGTCCCCTCATCCAAGTCATTGATGACTTAGTTAAATAACACTAGGTCCAGTATAGAATGCTGGGGACACCAGTGGTGACAGGTCTCCAACTAGACTCTGTGCCACTGATCACGACTGTCTGGGATCTGCTGCTCAGCTAGTTCTCAATCCACCTCACCATCCCCTCATCCAAACCACACTTGTTGAGTTTGCCTGTGAGGATGCTGTAACAGTGTCGAAAGCCTTGCTGAAGTCAAGGTAGACAATATTGCCCTTCATCCAGCCAGGCAGTTGTTTCATCATAAAAGGCAATCAGTTTGTTCAGACATGACTTACCTTTAGTGAACCTGTGCCAGCTATTCCTGGTCACTTTCTTGTCCTCCATGTGGGCAGAGATGGCCTCCAGAATGAAGTGCTCCATCACCTTTCTGGGCATTGAGGTGAGGCTGACTGGCTGGTAGTTCCCTGTGTCCTGCTTCTTGCCCTTTTTGAAGACTGTAATGACACTTGCTGTCTTTAAATCCTGAGGCACCTCTCCTGATCTCCATTACCTTTCAAAGATGGTCATGAGCAACCTGGCTATGATGTCTGCCATCTCTCCTAGCACCCGTGGATGCATCCCATCACGGCCCATGGACTTGTGGATGTCAAGTTTGTATAGGTGTTGTCTGATCCAATCCTCTTTGGCCAAGGGAAGGTCTTCTCCACCTTCATTTACCCTGGTATCCTGGATCAAAGATCCCTGAGGGCTGGTCTTATCCATGAAGACTGATGCAAAGAAGATGTACCACATGCTCCGTGTATTGGTGTACAGGAACCTAATAGAAGCATTTGATGGGCCAATATACCTGTGGGGGTGCAAAGGGGTGCCCAATAGTCCTGTCTAGTGCTTGAGCCTTTGGCTGCTTTTGTTTCATCAAGGCCCTCTTAAGCCTTCTTTTGCTACTAGGGTGTTTCTCTGATGTTTCCCTGCTGGCTTCTGTTATCTCAGGAGTCCCTGGCTTGGCTCTGTAAGACTGCAGGTGTGCTCCAGTGCAGCTAGTACACCTCAGAGTCACCTGCTGAGGGCCCTCACAAGTGCCTTGTCCCTCTGACTTTTTCATACTATCCCACAGTTTGCCAGGGACAAGGCCGATATTGTCCCTCTCCCCCATCATCTTTAGTTTAAAGCCCTGCCAATGCGTCTTGATAGTTCCCAAGCAAGGACTCTCCTCTGAGAAAGGTGAGTCCCATCTGATGCCAATATGCCTGACACTGCATAGGTCTTACCATTGTCAAAACCCCCAAAATTTTGGTGGTGACACCAGCTGTGGAGGCACATATTAATAGACCCAGCCTGTCTGTTTCTTTTAATATTGCTGCTTTCAACTGGAAGTATGGAGGAGAAAATAACTTGTGCCCCAGATTCCCTTATCAACTATTACAAAGCCCTAAAATCTTATGTGATCATGCTCACACTATGTGTTGCCATTTCCTCATCCTCTGCATAGGAAATTGGTAGTAGTCTGTGGGCCACACCAGGCTTGGAAATGTCCTGGTGACATTCTCAACCCAGGCCCCAGGGAGGCAGCAGACCTCCCTATGGCTTGGGTACGGTCAGCATATCAGGGCTTCTGTTCCCTTTAGAAGGGAGTCTCCTACAACGAAAACCCATTTCTTCTTCCTCTCAGAAGCAATTGTAAATACCACTGTGCCACTGTCAGGTTGACCTTACTGATTGTGGTGGTGCCTCTGGCATGACTGCACCTTCACTCACTTCATCCATAGGCTGGTCTTCCACATAAAAAGCCTCATACCTATTGTGCAGAGGTACCAAGGTGAGTGAGGTGGGCAAAGAAGGATTTTGCTTGCCTCCCGGGTATGAGCTCCCCTCCACTTACTTCTTGCTTCCTGACTGGTACCTGGTACCTGTAAACCACACTCCTCATGCAATGTGGATGAAGCCTTGTGAGTTCCGTTGGTAAAAAGTGGGATTTTTTAAAGCGCTTAGTGATTTAAATATGTCAGTGTTGATTTGCTGTAGCATATCTGCTTTTAAGCAGGTAAAAAGTAAACTAATCAAAAGTGAAAGCCCTTTTTGGGTGGACAAGCTGTCTGTGAAACCTTAGATAAATATGATGAATTGTTTCCATAAGAAAAAAAGAGAAGGATTCTCTTAATCCTTCATCTCCTCGCTGGGGGATGGACAGAGGATCCCTTTGATCTTGAATTGTTTCTGATAGTTGCTCCTGTCTTTGGGAGCCCAGAGCATGGTCCCACCAGTCTGTCTCCCTCTCTGATTCTCTAATGCTTCTCAGACTTTCTACTTCATCTCCTTACCATGCTACTAGGCTGAACAGGTGTCCACCTGGTCACATCTGAGTTTTCTCCCCAAGTTTTCCCTTGTGGACTGTGAGAATATAGTCCCAGAAGTGAGTTAAACTGAGTCAGGTATGAGCTTCATTAACCTGGCTATCAGTCATGAGCATTTCCATTGTATCAGTCATGGTTCCTGTTTCTTCAAGAAATTTGTTTCTACAGAAGAATTTGTGATTTCCCTAATCTCTTCACCTGGAACTTGCTGTATACTTCAACGAATACCATACATGATGGGAGCCAGAAAAGTGATATGTACAGCCTAGAGCTATCATACTTCCATTTTCCTCCTGCACTTTTTCTCTCCTGGTATTTTTCAATTTAGAAGCTTTCCAGGCACATCAGGAAATTCTCAGGAGACATTCAAAAGCCCTAGGACAACAGAGAAAGATGTGATAAAGAAAAGTGCAGTGCAAACACAGGCTGTATTTATTTCTCCTGGAAGGTGCCTCTTTGTGTTCAGTGGTGGGTGGCAGGTGGAAAGCCCCAGGCAGATGGAGCTGGGTGGAGATGCTCCAGAGAATGAGCCAGGGGATGAATGAGGCTGAGGTGCCAGCCTTCTTCACAGCCAGAGATGGGGGAAGCACCTCAAGGGATAGCTGGGATTTTTCCATTTTATACCTAAGTAGTATCTGGCTCTGTGTTATCAGTGAAGCTTTAAATAGCTTATCTCTTGCTTGCATACATATGTGTTTTTCCTCCTTGCCAGCCCAATATTTCTTCATTTGAACGTGTGAATAAAAATCCCCTGGGTAGATATGGATAATATAAAAGCATACTAAAATCCCCAAATATTCGCGGAAAGATCTTATCTTTTGTTACATGGAAAGATGTCTGCAGTCTGGCTTCAATAAAGGAGTAACTTAAAAGGCAGAAAAATAAGCAGCAGAACATCAGCTCTCACTTCAGTGTGTAAACTTTGGAAAGGCCACCTGTCAGATCCCTGGTGGAAAGCCGCATTTTGTTTGGCATCTGGCTGATTGCCATGATGAAATGTTGAAGTGTTTGGAAACTTGTGGAACTTTCTTCAAAAGGCACACTTCCCCTCCCCCTTTCTCCAAATAATTAAATCTTAAACTTTCTGGCTTGCAGTTAAGAAAAGATAAAACACAACGGCAGGATTCTTTCAAACACACTAGCTAATAATGTGGGAGCCTTTTGTGCTATTTATTTTAACTTTCTCCACATGAATTACAAAAGAAATTGCCTCAGTGTCACCTTAACTTTCCATCCTAAGCAATCACCAATTCTGATCTCAGTAACAGCAAAGTAAATCTGAAGTAACTCTGCTGAAATACGACCTAGTTGCAGAGAGTTGTGTACTTATTCCAGTGTAAAATTGGCATATCAACACAACTGTGATCTTAGTAGTCTTATCCTGTCATAACGCATATCAGTCACTAGAAGCTACTCCAGATTTTGGGGACTCCCACAAGCTACTCCTGATTTAGGCAGCGTGTCTGAAAACAGAATGAGACCTACAATTGTCATCTGGGTGATGCCTTGTCTTGTGAAAAGATAAGAATTTCACATGAAAGTCTGTCTGAGGGCATGCATATTTTGCTCTGATCACTCATTTTGACTGTTTTCCCCAGCATTACATTGTGTTTCAGGGTCCTGCTGGAAGCAAGTTGTTTCATGATTCCAGCACTTTTTGGAATGCAAAGCTCCAGATTAACACCATCTGTTGTTTGAAGATAAAAGCAAAGACATTGATGTTAGTGGCTAGTTCTTTTTGTAATTGCTGTTCTTTTAAGTAGCAGGCATTATGAAGCTACTCTTGCCCCAGTAGATGTACCTGGGGCTGCCAGCAAAGGGATATGTACTCTTGAGAAGTTGGACCCAAATTTTGTTACAGTCAGTTGTGCTATAAAAAAGAATTAATAATTTGGGGTTTATTCCCTTTAGTTTCTTGCTGGCCTTAGTGCTCACAGGCACTAGGGTAATGCAGGGCCTGCAATCACCCTCAGCCACAATGCACAGACTGGGCTGCCAACATAGAGCCTTCTCCACAGTGTCCCACTAACATGCCTTGAAGATTCCTGGGAGTGAAGCATCAGGAGTCAGTCTGCAATGCCACTGCCACAAAGTATAGTAGACCCTATGTATAAAACCATCCACTGCTGCAATACTCACCTGTTTCCCAGCGTGTTATGCACACTGGGTTAGAGGGTGAGTGCTATTCCTTCTGGGGATCTAATGCTTTGTGTATGTGAGCTGGAAGAGTGTGGGGACAAGTCATGTTGGTGATGTGGTCCTGCATGCTGGTTAGTAGAGCTAAAGAGGGAAATGAACTTGCTACAGGTATAGGAGCACAGCCAGAACCAGGAACAAGGCTGTACTTGTCCATCTGTCTCTGCATATGTCTGGCAGCACTTTGGCATGAACTCAGAAAGAGCCTGTCAAAGGCTTTCATACACTGCTCAGATACAGCTGGGAACTAGCACAGGAGAAGGACCACTCCGAAAAGGCATTTTGGGTGCCTCCACACTGCCTGGAGAGTAAGGCAATTTAGCTTACCCTGTAGCTGTGCTGTGCCAGTTGGCCTCAGGGCAGAGTGGTCCTTGAGCAGAGATGGCTCATTTAATTTACCAGCACACTCAAGGTAGCTTGAGTGTCTCTGATCTACCCTCTGAGAAGCCCAACACCTAATGCCTTGATACTTGTGACAGGGTCGATTTTGAGGTGCATGCTGTATTTCCTGTTGGTTCCCATGGGGTACAAGTCAGACTTAGCTGACATTACCCCATGACTTTGGTATGGAATAGTTTAACAGCAATATCAGTTTTATTTGAGATACAGGCAGTTGAAAATATAGTTTATCAGATGGCAATCATCGAATTCTTGCAGGAAATGGTGACATATTTATTGACACTTGTTAAACTTCATCCAGGAGTTTTTGGGTCCCATAACCACCTCTGTCACACATCTTCTGATGTAAATTTAGATTTTGATATTTTAATATCCAACTCTTGAATGTTTTGGGGGTTTTTTTCTGTGTTTTTGGTGAGTACAGGAGTTTAAAGTGGAGTTTTGTCCGAATAAGAAATGAGAAAGTCCTCTAGGACATGACTGGTCCTCAATATTTCAAAACTAGTGACTGTGTCATTATTTTAAATAAAAGCAGGATATTTCATTGCCCCAACATGATTTTAAATCTTTTTGCATAACAAAAAAAAAATCAGAGGAAAAAAGGTATTCATCTATTCATCACAAACATATTCTTCTGGTGTATTATGACATCCAAAAACCACTGGGATACAGAAAACACTGAAAAAGTTCTCACTCTAGTATAATCTCTTGCCAAGTCCTGGAATCCTTACTTAGGCAAACCCAGTGAAACTAATGAGGAGATTGTTGAAGTTAGGCCTGCAAAGGTTCATCTAAAATTTCCTAAATAAGTGTATAAATGGCTCCTAAGCAGAACCAAAGGCCAAGTAGTTGCTGGTCACATTGCCTCATGCTGCCTCAGGGCTATTACAAGCACAAACAGGCTGGGAGGAGAATGGATTGAGAGCATCCCTGAGGAGAAAGACTTCACAGAATCACAGAACTGTTAGGGTTGGAAGGGACCTCTGGAGACCATCTAGTCCAACCCCCCCTACCAAGGCAGGGTCATCTAGAGCAGGTGACACAGGAATGTGTCCAAATGGGTTTTGAATGTCTCGAGAGATGGACACTCCACAACCCCCCTGGGCAGCCTGTTGCAGTGCTCTGCCACCCTCAATGTAAAGAAGTTCTTCCTCATATTGAGGTGGAACTTACTGTGTTTTAGTTTATGGCCATTGCTCTTCTTTCTGTTGCTGGGCACCACTGAAGAGTCTGGCACTATCCTCTTGACACCCTCCTTTGAGATATTTGTATGCATTAATGAGATTGCCTCTCAGTCTTCTGTTTTCTAGACAAAACAGGCTCAGCTCCCTCAGTTTCTCTTCATAAGAGAGATACTCCGATGTATCAAGGTCCCGCTGAATGGCAGCACAGCCTTCAGGTGCATCAGCCACACACCCCCAGTTTCATATAATCAGAAAACCTGCTGAGGGTACATTCTATCCCTTTGTCCAGAACTTGGGAGTGCTGACTGATGAGGAGTGCGACATGACCCAGCAACATGTGCTTGCCGCCCAGAAGACCAACCATATCCTGGGCTGCATCAAAAGCAGCATGGCCAGCAGGACAAGACAGGTGATTCTGCCCCTCTATTCTGTTCTGGTGAGACCCCACCTGGAGTATTGTGTCTAGCCCTGGGACTCTCTACAAAAGAAGGACATGGACTTGTTTGAGTGGGTCCAGAAGGGGGCCACAAAGATGATCAGAGGTCTGAAACACCTCTCCTGTGACAACAGGCTGAGAAATCTGGAATTGGTTATCCTGGAGGAGAGAGGGCTCTGGGAAGACCTTTTAGCAGCCTTCTAGTACCTAAAAGGGGCCTATAAGAAAGCCAAAAAGGGACAACTTGCTGTTCCTCTTTGACCCTCCCCTATGTTCCCTTCAGACCTGCAAGGATAAGGAGGCATCCCAATCTCCCAAAGCCAGTTTTAAGGGTAATTATAATGTAATCATGTTGGATGGAAAGCTGACCGACAGCTTAAAGGAATTCTTTCCAGTTTAGCATTTGGGGACAAGCCCTGCGGCACAGCCCCCAGAGAGGACATGTGTCCTTCACTGAAAAGAAAAAAACAACCCAACAAAAACCCCTAAGAAGCTGTGTAAAGGTATTTTTACACAAAGATTTTTTTCTCCAAATCCTCTTCCTGTGGGTTTAAACTTCAATGGGGATAGTTCAGACCACCATAAATGTTGATACAATTGTAGGAAAACAAGAATCTAGTTTGCCCATTCCTGTCAAGGAGTAATTTCTTCACTCTGAAAGTGATGACTGAGCCCTGATCCAAAGAAATCCTGAATGCTCAGCAATTCATGTTAAGGAGCAAAACAAACCCCAAAATCCCTCTTTTATTCTGCCATGGCATTTTCCTAACTTTTCAACATGCTGTCATCTCGTGACAGCAAATATCTCATATCTCCTTTCAAAAGCCTTCCTTTTGACCTTGTGCTAATTAGAGTACATGTAAAAACAATTGGAAATTAAAATGCAGAATAGTATCTGTTAGCTAAGGCAGACATTTCTAAAAATAATGAGGAATGGCACAAAGAAATATCAAAACAACAGCTTTGCATAAGCTTCTTGTGATTTGTAGATGTCTGTGGTTAGTCTACAAACTTGCACACATTTTCTGACCTTTACAAGGTTATGCTTTGCCCAGATGGCTAGTCGTGTGTTTAAAAACTAGTATGGATGAGGTATATAACACCAGGACACATTTTCATCCTCATGGTACAAGGACATATACATGCCAGGGATGTACTACTTGAAGATATTACTTGAGAATCTTGATTATTTGATTTTGTGTTTAACAGCATATACACATCCCAACTGGGTAATGTAACTGCAATATTTGGGGATTTCCTTGGGGGTTGTATAATACTGCATCCTCTTAAGGTTCAGTGAGAGCTCTCCACACCTTTTCATTAAACATGTAAGACATGTAAACACCTAATTCCCACTCATATCTATGGGAAATTTATCCTTATAGATATTTTTGGTCACTCTATAGAGATTGCTACAGTGACAGCACAAGTACACTTGGGTCCAATCATGTCGTGAAGGGTAAGAGAGAAAATTCCTTAGGTAAAACATGTTTCAGTCATGCACATCCCTTCTTTGTTTCTCACTGTTGTGAGAAACCAGGAGATTGTAATGTAATTTTTCACACACAAGGTGCCTATAGCCTCAGTGAGCAGCTGAGATACATTTTTGACTGAGAAACAATCCTGAGCAGCCTACACTGTAACTCAGAAATCCTGTGGGTGTGACAGGAATTTGTCTTCACCATATGTTTCCTTCCTAAGATTTTAAGACTACCAAGATGTCTGTCCTTAACTGGAAAGAATACAATGACAAAGCAAACAATGATCCAGATCAAAAGGGGTACTTAGCTGGTTTGGGACAGTGGAAGTTAATAGGAGCTGTAAAAGCTCAGCACTTCAAAGGATGTACTTTCACTTAGACACAGTCCCCTATCTCATTTATCTATCCCACCCCTTTGGCCTGTGTTCCTATGTGATAAAGGTACAAATATGAGAGGGACCAAGGGATGTATGGAGACTGGAAGCAGGTGATGGTCCTTGAACCAATTCATCTGGTCTTGCCTGCCTGGAGCCTGCTCTGCATGGTCTGAGGGCCAAAAATCAGTTGTGGCAGCAGCAAAAATATGTTTTCATGAGCCACCTGGGGATTTGCTGATGGGCTACTTGGGACCAAGCAGGAAACTTCATGAATCTCATTTATGCTTTTACATGTTAACAACAGATGTATACACACAGTAAGGGACTTGCAATGATGCAAAGCTCCACTTTCCTGTCAGTTCACAGCCCACATGAATAGAAAGAGGTTGAATATCTTTCATTTGATGCAGCAAGTGACATTGCAAGTATCTAGAAGCAGCATACAGCATGATCACAAAGAAAAGTAATGTTACCCTGAAGATGTATCTGAGTGTTAGCTTTTGTTGTATCATCTGGTAAGCAGACTGGAATCATGCTTTAAATTCACAAACTCAAATTAACAGTACAGGCTCTTTAAAAAAGCCATTTGCTTCCATAATATCCTGCAGCAGGATCTTAGCTTGCACACTGGCAGATTTTCTAGTAATCAGAGGTTTGTCAGGTAAAGTAAATAATTTCATTTGAACATTAGAAAGCAAATACTTTATTGTATCCCCAGAAGTCACAACACAGCTATAATACAACAGAATGCTGATTTTTATGGATACTGGATATAGACCTCAAAAGTTTGCAAAAGAAGCACTCACTCTCACAGTCTTTATTGGGCAAACCTATGCATGGCTCACATCTGTGCATGGTGCTCTGGGCCAATTTACCATTGAGGGGTGCAGAGTAACTGTTTCACCCTACAAAGCTATTTCACCACAGAGAGTTGGGTAGCTGGGCACGGGAAAGTCCCCTGAATATGATGTGGCCTTTTGACTGCTTGCTAAACAATCTGTTCTTGTTGGTTGTTTCAGAGACAGACCAGATGGGGTTATTTTAGCTTTGCAAAGGATGAAAACAGAAAGATTTGATCAGCGGTGAGCTCCTGCTCGAAAGCAGGGATTGTAGAAGAAAGAGTCTGGGTAAAGAAACACTTTTGATGCTGAGGCTGGGAGAAGATTGCTCATGGTCCTTGGTACCTTCTCTGGTGTTAATCAATGACAAGATGATGTCTCCCAATAGGAATGTAAGAAACATACCAGCACTGTGTCCTGCAACTTAGAGATGAATAGGATGCAAATGCAAACTGTCAGTTTGGCAAATGAAGCTGAATGCATCCCACAGGACTTTTCTAGGCACCATTGATGGACATCCAGGCTGTATGTACACCCCAGCTCTTACACCAAGGTTTGTTCAGTATTTTTATTTCAGAGAAAAAAACAAGCATCAAGGATAAAGATTTTTATGCATTGGCATCCCCTTCAGATGATCCTAATTTATATGCCCTTGGCAGATCATGCCATCAGTACAGAGGTGGGGTGGGGAGAAACTCTTGTATAAATAAGGTGAACAGCACCAGAAAGTGGCATTCAGTAACTAGACAGCCCTGCTGCAAAGACTCCAAAATTTTAAAATAAAATGTTTTCGAATAAGAAAGACAGACACCAGAGAAAAACAGAGTACCTGGGCTACCTGTTCTCTCCATACCTATCTTTTTTTTTTTTTTTTAATTTTGCTTCTCTGATATAATGCTTCTTTGGACTGTTCTTTCTCTGGAAAATCACCAGCAAGGAAACTCCTTTTAATTTGCTCAGAATCTAAACTTTCTGTACTTCATTCTCCATATAAAAATATATGCACACAGATATTTAAATGCTTTTTTTTTCATGTTATGTCTGTATTTAATAAAGAAGGAAAACCTACAACTTCTTATTCATTACGAGACCTTGCGCCATGCTGGAACACATGTGTCCAAGCTAGCTGTCCCAAATGCACTCCTATCATTGAAAATAATTACAGAATTTTGTCTCACTAATGACATGAGTTCTTTGCTAACCACTAGAATATATGTCACTTCTACAAAGCTATTCCCTCAAGCATCACTTTCTTCCCTTTTATTTTACAGTTCTGATCCACAGATTCCTCATTCCAGTTTTCTTTCACTTAGCATTTTTCCATTACTCATGCTGAAATTGTAAAATGAAGGACCCAGTTGCAGCACCAGATTTTATGACCTTTTGTGTGTGCATGATTGGAATGTGTGCATAAAATGACAAATGAATACATAAAGAGATTGAGTTAAACATGGCACCTACATAGGATTTCTTCTCTGTGTAGTAATTTCCATTTGTATATAGCTTTGCCAGGCTTGGTCTGCAAATGTTAAAGCTTGGTTGAAGAACTTTAAATGACATCTTTCTGAACTCTTCTGAAGTGCTTGACATTGCAATTCAATTTTCTTCAACAGAGGTTTTTGGGTTTTGCTTTTGTAATGCAGCAACTCTTTCTGTGAAAGAGCTCAATATTCATATTATAATAACATCTGGAAGCTCAGAGCTAGAATTTAAATGTTGTTGGGCCTAATTGCACTAACTGCTGTATAAACATACAATAGATGCCCTGGCCCCAAACCTACAAGATGAGACAAATACAAACAGATGAGTAAGACATAAAACCAAACAAATTGAATAGGATATTCCTAATTCTTAGGAGTCAGAGCTCAAAACTCTTCATTCATTTAGCTGTAATGTAGCTGATAGCAGATGCTTAGGGGAAGAATATATGAGAAATACAATTATAGAATGACCTTCCCATTGCTTTACCTCCCAGCTTCCAGTAGTAACTTGTTTATGGGCTCCTTAGGCCACAAACTATATCCACATTGTTGTGTATAGCCGTGCTGTATCAGCTGGGTTATTTTCATGAATGTGTCTTAAATACTTTTTATAAAAGTAATTTGGGGCTCCTGTGGCAAAGAGTTTCCCCATTTTAATTATTTGCAGAAAATGTTATTTCCTTTTGTTCACTTTAAACTGCTTGTCTCATAACTTCATTAGTAGCCAATAAATTGTTACACTTAATTGTTCCCTATTTACTTTCTCTGAACCCACTCACTTAGCATCATGGGATCCTTCTACCAGTCTTTGCTGTCTGCTTTAGTTTTGTCCAGCCTGAATAATTCTGTATCATTTACTAACTTCATCACCTCACTCCTCAGTCCCTTCCCAATTCATTTAATGAACTGCAAGAGTCAGTATAGCACCCTAGGGCCTTACTGGTAACTTCTTTCAATAGAGCAAGCCAATTATTTTTTCTTATCCTTTATTTTCTAAAAAAATTAATAATCTCTGTGACCAATTGTATGACAGTTTAGTTCCTTTAAGCACCTCTGTTGAGAGATGTCAAATGTGTACTGATAAAATCACTATATCAATTCAATTGATGTTACTTACAAGCTCGGTGACTGGATCAAAGAACTGTAACAGATTCACAAGGTAATACTTTTCCTCTATAAGGTTTTATTCTGCATTTCAAGTCTTTCCTAGATACATCATATTTATCCATATGTTCACCTACCTCTGTTCTTTTTAAATTTTCCATTATATTTACCACCTTGTATTTCTCAAATGCTTGGGCTGATTTAAGCAATATATCATACACCACAGTTCATTCATAGCCTTCACAAGGAGTTCCTCTATACCACTTAGGTAAATTCCACATGGTCCTGATTAACAGTTATTGTGTGGTTTACATTTTTGTCTAGGCACAAAAGTCCTTGTATCAACACTTCAGTTTGAGATAAATCTTCAGACTCTTTCTCTGTAAAGAATGGTACTGGTAAGAGAAACTCCATAAACTGCTCTGCAGTGAACACTGAAGCTTTGGCGTCAACTTCGGGTTTTACACATAGATCATTTTTCAGGCTCACTGATTCTCTGGCATGTGTCCTGCTTTTTGATGTTTGAATAAGTTTCTATTATTAGTTTTTAATACCTTTGGTAAATTGCATTCTTCTTATTGGCCAGCTTTATGTTTATCCTGCCAATGTTTATGCTTTCTTCCATTTTCCTGTTAAAAATAACCCCCGGTTCTGAAGAATGCAATGTCACACCTGATAGGGTTTTTTTTTTTTTATTTTGTTTTGTATTGTTTTTTTCATCTGCTTTGGTCTCTTTGTATTTCAACTGAATATTTTTAACTGGTAGAAAACATTTGGTTTTCTAACACAGTGTCCCTAAACTGCTTTATTTGCCCCCGTTCTCCCAAGTGTTTGACCCTGTTACTTACTTCACCTGATTAGCTTTGTCTCATCTTTTATTGACTTTTCTGAGATCCACAGCTAACAGCCTGCCTTTTTTTTTCTTTTTTTGGTGAGTGGAGAGGAGGAGTATTCTTTTGGCTAGTTTTTTGTGTCTGTGAAGAACACAGATTTTCATCACATCATGATCCCTGACTCAGAATCTTTCTGAATTAACACGTCATGAACCAGCTCCTGCTCAGTCCACAGGCCTAGTACAAGACCTGCTTCACTTCTTTGTGCCTTTCATTATTTTTTTCTAAGTGCTACTATTTTCTTTATTTATAATTTAGATCAGCCTTCTCTCGTGGGATGTTTACCTTGTCTGCAGTAGGGTGACTGACATTTCCAGTGACTATTGCATTTTTGCTCTGACAGCTTCTCAAATCTCCAACAGTCAGTTGGAGTTTCTAGGATCCTCAACATATCTTTTTTCTACAACCTAAGCTCTCTCTAGGTACCACAGTGCACAAGCTGTCTACCCTTGTCTAGTGTATTTTCATGTTTATTATGTTCAGCATAGCTTTAGGAAACAAAGATCTACTACTGTGTTTCCAAAGGCATTAGCAACCTTATTCCATGGATTCTGGTACCCCATATACTGCAACATGATCAGAGCCAAATTATTGTAGATTTCTACGTGAATACTGGAACTGATGATTTTTTAATGTCTTTGCACCAGTATAGGTCTTTTGAATACATCCAAGAAACATTCCTAAGCAGATTACAGTAATCTGTATAGAAGTATAGGTCATCTTTGGATATAAGATTCTTGACAATGGACCTGTAAGTTTAAAAATAGCAACCTACAAGTCTTAAATTATTGTTTCTTTTTGCACCTGAATCTTGAAGCTATGGTGAGATTTCATGTTAGATTTATAAAGAGAGGGCCTATCCTTTGAACAGATTATCAATAGGAGATATCATGTATATACCTAAAAATAGAAGCTCAGGAAAGCAGGGAGAAAAACATTTAAAGACACTGTTTCTGAAAGGTAATAGAAAGGAAGTTTCCTCATGTATGTGGATCTATACTACTACAGATCTTAATGGGGAAAATCAAGCAAAAGTATTTTATTAACTGTTAAATTGAAAGCAAATGTACCATCTTAAGGAATTATTTTTACCATCTGGCATTATCTGTAATGTTATATTCTTTACTCTCTGCATACAGTAAGCCATATCTAGCTCTTCACTTTTTAATCTTATTTAATGACAGAAAGAAGTAAATGCCAATATGGCCTGTTTCCATTCATGCCATTCTTTCCCCATAAGTTCAGTTTTCATTTCAGGTGCACAGCAGTGATTGCACATCTATTTTCTGTGGTTGTTTTACATAGTCCCTGGGATGTATCTGCACAGACTCTGGAGTGTAAAGGTGGTGTGCTAAACTGTGAAAGAGGGTGACAGAAAACAAAAAAGGATGAGGATACCAAGATGAAAAAAATGGACTAGGCAACCAATAAAGGTGGGGTTTTTAGGGTTGGTTTTTTTTTTTTTACTTCTGTTCGCATCCAGTAAATTAACTTAGTCCCAGGCCTAATATCCCAGACTGGAATTACTGTGAGTCTCACGCTGGGTCTCATTGCTTTGTGAAATCTTCTTAAAACTACCATTTCTTCTCTGTTATCTGCAGCAGTATTTTAAGCACAGATGTACTTCCTCTTCACAAATGCCACTGCTGTGCTATTCCCAATCCTGATCCCTCAGAAAAAGACACTTATTTTATTCTGTGAAGAAAGTGCACTCTTTGCCTGTGTTTCAATCAACCTGTGCATTTTGTCTTTCAGGTCCATATTAAAAGTCTCACAATTCATACTCCAAAAATGAATGGGTGGTTTAAGGTAGTATTTCTCCATCAACAGCTCATATTGCTAGAGGTGAAGCTTAGTGATAAGTTAAAGAGGACAAAAAGGCAGTGAATTCTGTGGCATTCAGTAACAGACAGTTTGTGTTCAAGTCATTGGCTCCAAGTGACTTAGCAGTATTCTGTGACTGAGTTGCAGAACTTAAGTGCAAATACTTCTTTCTTGCACCTTTTCCAAGAGATCCAGTTTCCCTCAAGATTGGAGGAAACAGCTAGCATATAACAGAGTGGATGATTAGGGACTGTCAGTCTGAACAAGAGTGAAGTCTTGAGGTATTGTGACTATTAAGGTCTTGAGTACCAAGCTGTTATAATCTGCCCCAATACTATTCCATTTCTTCTTCTTCTCTACATACTAGAGGCGTATCCTGTGTAAGCAGAGATTTCCCTGCCATCTTAAACTCTAACAGGAATTAAAGTAGGGAAATGCTGAGAGAGCTGAAGTCTCAGGGACTCTGCCAGACTCCTCTTGTGATCATGATCATGTTCCTTTTCTTCCAGCACACTACAGAACATGCTAGAGTGCATCTAGTCTGAGACATCCCAATGCATGTATCATGTAAATTAGAAAACAGCTATTGTGGAGAGATGCACAGGGGACATGTCAAGATACAGGATCACACTTTCTCATAGGAATTTTTCAGGTAGCTCAGAGAAGAAATAGGACTTCTGAAGTGTGGGCCCAAGGAAGAGGTAACCAAATGTATTTGCAGTATCACTGGTAAGAGTGGATAGCAGAGAGCAACCCAGCACAGAGGAAATGTCACAGACCAAATGCATAGCTAGTGTCATTCTGGTCAGGAGAGAAAATGTTGCCTTCCTGGAGCCACGGGTAGTCAGGCAGACATTTGAGCAGGTGAAAAGCTCTTGGTGAGCAGACTTGATGTCACAGAGGCTGACTCATCTGGATGGGTTTGGTATTTTCTTTTACAATTTTATTTATAAACATTTTAAAATGCATCATCTAGTCTAAATATTTTAACTACTTTGATTTGCACTTTGTCTTGGCCTGGATTAATAGTGATTTCAAGAGAGATGAGTAACAAATAGTTTCGTAAGCAGGGAACACTAGACAACAGCTGTACATATCTGTTAGAAAAGCTCTAGTCCGTGAAGAACAAATTGATCCAGAGACAGACCTGGTCTTCAAATAAGGGGAGAGATGATGCAGATTTTTTGTTTTGGATTAGATGTTGTAGCTTGCATGAATCATTTTTGCCCCTCTTTACTCTTAGCAAGATGTAGGTTGCCTTCAAAAATGGTACATGTCTTATGCCTGCATTCATAATCCTCTCTGTGCAGTGCCACAGAAGGCTGCCAGGCACTCCCTGGCCTTAGCTTGAGACTCGGCTACAGCATCTGCCATAGGAGGTGGGTCCCTACTGCATTTTCAGGAAGGCTGGTAACAGTCTGGCTATGACAGGCTGGCAGTCACTGTAGGATGCAAAGTGCACTTGAGAAACATGGTAAATTAAACCCATGTTGTGCTCTCTCCTGCCATTAGGCGTCTGGCTCTGTACAGCCTTCTGTGTAGTTAGTGCTAGCTTGATACCACCATCTGAGCCAGATTGTTTAAATCTAGTTCAAGTACTTGTGCATAACAGACCAATGTAGAAGAATCCAGGAACTCTCATTACATTGAACAGACAAGCTATTTTATATTTTTAGTGGAAAGAAAAAAAACAACAACCCCGCAGTCTAAAAAATATTTATATAGGACATTGCAATTATTGTTCAGAATTAATGAGTTTTATCCCCTCCTTTTGGCTTAAAGAACACAAAATCCCAATGAAAGGAAACAGATGTAGTTGTTTTAAGCATTTCCAAAGGAAACTGCAGTAAAGTCTGAAACATCACTGTATAAAAGCCTTGTGTGTCATGGAGATGTTCTGATATTGTTTTCATTTGCCAGCTGTGTGTAAAGAGGGAGTTATGTCTGTGGCCAATAGATCTTCCCACATCAGAGCAGTAACAACAACAAAGCAACGGAAATATTAGGAAAACACTAACTTTACCTTCAAATACACTTGATTTTCCTAAACAAGAAACGTGGATTAGGAATCAGTTCAAAGAAAAATGGTCAGAATTTATAACGCTCTACTGAAAAAGACAATAAAAGGAAGAAAGATCATTAATAAAATGAACCAGTCTAAAGGGAGCGTGGCCAACAAATAAGATAGCAGAACATTACCTCCTGGCTCTCCTCCTCAGATAGCACTTGTCAGTCTCTATCCTCCATGAAAAATACTAGGATTTTCAATTGGTCTGAAGAGATATGATGTAATAAACTAGCAAAGAACTTCTGGGACTGCAAATCAGGTGATTCAAGTCCAGCTTCTGCCTCTGCCTTTACAATTGGTGTTAAATGTTAGTATCTGTGTTATTGTAACACCCAGAAATCATAGACCCAGTGTAGCAGACATTTCTACAGCAGATCCATAAAACTATGGGTCTTTGCCCTGGAAACACCTGTGGCCTGGTGATACAAGCTTCCTGTGCTTTGGTTTTCCTATAAGTCAAATGGGGAACTTGTGTTTGACCAGGATGTCTGTATGCCTCGACTGTGAGTTTCCGATTGATGTTCTTTTTCACCTACTTCCCACTGTGCTGGAAAAACAACTGTTTGAACATGGCAATCCACAGATCATAGGTCCCAGTTTTGCATTCAACACCACACATTGCAGAGATATGTTCAGACCTTACTACATATGGAGTCCAAGCTATTGAATATGTTGTAAAAAAACTCAAAGCAACACATCTTAGGGATGGGACTTCTGAAAATATTTTTGAATCACATCATTGCGTGATAAGATGACACTCTGAATTACTGCCCTTGGATAGAGCTAATTTCAGCTGGGATAGAGCTGATTTTCTTCCTAGTAGTTGATAAATTGCTGTGTTTTGGATTAAGTATGAGAATAATGCTGACAACACACTGATGTTTCAGTTGTTGCTAAGTAGTGCTTACTCTAAATCCAGGTCTTTTCAGTTTCCCATGCTATGCCAGTGAATAGGTGCATAAGAAGCTTGGGGGGAGGAGGAGCTGTATGGCCAGGACAGGTGTCCTGAACTAGCCAAAGGAATACTCTATACCATAGAACATCATGCTCAGTGTATAAACTGGGGGGAGTTGGCTGGGAGCTGCTGATCGCTCCTTGGGGATGGACTGGGTATTGGCCAGTGGGTGGTAGCAACTGTATTGTGCATCACTTCTTTCACTTGGATTTTATTCCTCCCTCTCTCTCCCACTCCATTTTCTTACAACAACAACAACAATAATAATAATTTATTTTGTTTGGACTATTAAACTGTTCTTATCTCAACCCATGAGACTTACCTTTAGTTTCTGATTCTTCTCCCCACTGAGTTAGGGTGGATGATAGAGTGAACAAGAGGCTGCCTGGTACTTAGTTGCTGGTTGGAGTTAAACCATGACATTGATGTTTTCAAATGGGAATGGAGTGGAAGTGACAAAATATCTTCTTTGAACTAAAAAAATCATATACAACTAATACAAAATAATGGCTAAGATCTGCAGTGGAAAAGATTATAGCTCCCCCTCAAAATCCTGTCTTTGGTTTGTGTTTTCTTAATGTACTTCTTTGAGAGTGTCTTTCCCCAGTCAGTTGAAATGTTTACACCTATAGTCATTTCAGGAACTTAATTTCTCTCTTTGTTTACTCTGGACACCTTTTGCATTTCAAAGGATTATCCTTCAATTTCCAAGAACTACAGTGTTGCCCTGACAGCTTGCACTTAAACCATGAGACCTAAAAAACCCCAATCCTTAACCCTAAAAAACCTAAAAAAGTTAAAAAAGCCCTAACACCCTAATGAAAGAGTGAGTATATGGGAATAAACTTCTCGTGACCCAACAGAAAGAAAATGTCAGAGAACAATAAACCTTTCAGGAGAAAGGTATTTCAGTAAGTACATATCCTGTCCAACAAATACCATCTACAGTGTTAATGAAATACAGGAAGGCTGTCAAAGCTTACTTGCTGGACAAAAGCTCCAGAAAAGGGAACTTTTGTTTTTTCACCAAGGAAGGATACAGTCCCAAGTAAAGAGAGGGGTGGACTGTTGTGTGACCATATCACATTCCACATGGAAGCTAGTACCTAATGCAGCCACCACAGAGGAGGGGAGGGAGAAGGAAGCTCTTAAATTCTTCAGTCCCAGTTCAGCACATCCACTCTTTTGCTGGGAAGGGACAGAGAATGGGCAAAACTCACTGTACTTGAGCAGTCTGTGTATGAGCAACATCTACCAAAGGGTCATGAAGGTACGGATACTCTTGATATATTCATGTGGTTTCATCAAACTGTAACTGTCATAGTCAAGACACTGAAGGTCAGCCATGGAAATGCAAAGTCCACCTGCCTGTAGAATATAGCAGCCTACATCATGGGAGCAAGTCCTACTGATTATTGGACATCCATAAGGTAAATTTTGTAAATATGAGGATGCTTTTTATATGTAATTAAAAAGTTTTAGCACAGACATATGATTACATAAATCCATGTTACATCAGCCTGAGTAAAGCAGAAGTAAACATAGCTTACATTCACACTGCAGTGCCACATGGAATAGTTTTGTCAGGCAGAT
>NW_008667644.1:187127-192541 GCF_000695815.1 Acanthisitta chloris
GATATGCTCTCTGATATGTTGATGTTATCCTGTGTACAATCTGCATTTGCCCAGGATACTAGGGTTTACATGCACTTTATGCTATAGGAACTAGAGCTCGGAATGATCCACTGCATGTACTTGACTGCTGTCAATTCAACAGACTATGCATTTGAATATACAACAAAATACTTCCCTTGTCCAAACTATACTAAAAATACTGTTAATTTGATGAATTAATATATTGTTACACATTTGCACTGAGAGTTTGGAGGACAAAAATTCGCACTTTTGCCTGGAATGTCATCTCAACAGCAACCTGGACAGAAAAAAAAAGAGAGCAGAAGCTAGGCATTACTGTTTATCACAGAGTCAAGAAAACATGGGTCAGTTTATCAACAAGGACCCCCTTCTCTGCAAAATCATACAGGAGCCACAGGGGGGAGAATCTACACAAGAGCAGTTATACAAACCCAGCGTATTTGCAGTAGCTTGTGCTATATCTGCACAATGTTTCCCATCCTACACCTATTCTGCTGTGCTGGCTGAAATTCATCAATTGTCAAGGCCTCCATCAATCCTCAAGGTCCCACCTCCAAGGATGAACAGCTGAGAACAAGACACTGATGTCTGAAGCTGCAGGTAGCAGAGGCTTGGAGTAATGAGCCTGTGCAGAGAGGCTCTTCACAGCCCTGTTTTACCAATGTGTGTGTGTGTGTGTTTTTGGAAGGCATGAGCATGCCAGAATACAGCTAGAGGACAAAGGTATGGGGTAAGAGTAATCCTATATTTAAGGTCAAACTTCTTCAAAATCCTAAACCAAACAGGGATCATTCTGTATTCATGGTCTTATTCTCTAACAAGAGCAGCATTTATTCTGCTCTTTCCTTTTTCAAGCCTTCACTATTGTTTATTCCAATTCTAGACCAAGCTGCAATGCATTTTGTATTTACTATCTACAGCTTTGTACATGTCATCTTAACATCATTTTTTTCACCTTGAGACAAGCTATTAACTTCACACAGGTCACAAATAATCCTGCAAACTGAAACAGCTTGATCTTTACCACTTTGGTCTAAAGCAACCTAGGGACTTGCCTTGGTTGTAGTCTTTGATCAGGTTTATTTATCCAAGATACATTTATGATCAAACTCCAAGAGTTATGAAAAACAGAGAGATGTTCCAACAAAGACCTTGGAGGGATGACCCAGAACCTACACAAAAATTAGACATTGGAAGCCTGCCCTCCTAAATATGGACCAATGCATGAACTAGACTGGTGCTATGGCTGAATGGTTTCATTTGGCTAGGCACAGAAGTATCCTCTGTATATTTAAAATACTATATATATCAGACAAATGAGAGCGACAGAATTCTGTACTACTAGTTCACATAAGCCCCAAAGAACAGAATTAGGTAAATCAAGGGGAATGGGCTTTTTCTAGCATAACAAGAACAGCATTGTCTTGCAGTGATTTTTAATCAGTTTAACAAGTCTTTAAGACTTTTTTTTTTTTTTTTTACATTCCTCCTATCAAGGTTACTTCGATAAAAAAAATAAAGGCTGATCTCATTTCCACCAAATGAACTCCCAGTTGTTATTTACAACAAATAATTCTGACCTTATCCTTCCAGATGCATGTTACAGGCTAGAAAACAATATATATGGCAGACTGTCATACTCTGATCCTATGTCTCATTTCCCTTTTTGCTTACTAGGCAGACTTCCTTTTCAAAGAAGGCTGTTGAAAGCATTTTTAATAGATAGAAAGCAATTTTCTTTGCCTGTGGCCTCTGCATGAATTTAAGATCTCAGTGGCATAGCTCTGTGAAAAGTGTCTTTCTTGTTGCTTGCATTTTCTTCTTCACTAATCAGCATTTGCCTGTCAAACACAGTATTGTAAAGGCAGTCAGCTGCCATTCAAAATAGTGCTGACTGAAGAGTCTTGGAAAGCTGCAGCAGTACAGGACAGAGCACCAGCACCCACACAGAGGTTTGGGCTTAGTGTGTTGATAGACTAGAAGTGACAAGGGGCAAGAAAATTGTTGTGAGGCAGGAGAGAAGCACACTTGCCCTTAAGTGACTTTCCTCATATAGAAGATGGGTTTAAAAGACTGTTTCATTTTTCTTATCTTATTGTACTTGTGAAAGATGGCAAAGCTGTTAATGTCCTTCCAAATCTATACCTTCCAAAAGTCTCTGATCTTTTACAGATTAGCACTGGGCAGACGCCTATAAGGAGAACACTCCAGTGTGCAATATATGCACTTGCATTTAGTTCCTCACAAAAGGGCACAACAGCTGTACACGTACATGCAGCTAGGCACATCCAAGGAACACAAGATCTTGATGTCTGCTTCTCATGCGTACAGGAGGGATATTAGTCTAAGAAACCTGAATGAGCTGCAATCCCAATGAACCCTTAATAGCACTTAAACCTACCCAGAGTGACTGAATTTCAAAGTTGTGCAATAGGTGAGCAAAATGCAAGCACATTACTAAAACCAAGTCCTTAAAATATATGTGTACCTAAGCCTTGTGTAAGAAGATTTAAGGAGTATATAAACACCATTTTGGCCTAAAAGCCATTTCACATCTGGAGAGACCAGAATATGTACAACCCTTTGATTCAATCTGTTCACAGCTACAAGGGATAAACTGTATATGAAGGCTGCCTTTGAAGATTGAAAGGCTGCTAAGAGTGAACTCGTTTCAGTATCTATGCTAAGTATCTCTGTATCAGTATCTCTCCTGAGAAACATATCTGTTGGGTATTTCGGCTAGAACGTGGCTTCAAGCATGTGTGCTGATTCCACAAGGTACTGATTCATGCTAATATGTAAAAGCATTGCCAAGTATAAGAATGTCACACCTATCCCTCTCTCGGGACTTTGTAAGAGGAAACTGGTAATTCCATAAAATTCCACCTATCACAGAGGAGAAATATGTCTTTCGTGGGAATCAAATAAAGCTACTAAAACATCAGGTTCTAAATAAAACAAAGAAGGTAATTCTCATTATACCAGGTAGAAGAGCTGTGCAACACCTCTTAAGAAGACACTGTAGAAGTTGAAACCTTAAATGAGTGGGAGGGAAGACTGGACAAGCTCATGAAAGAGAAACCAACCAGGGCTTATGAAATATACAAAAAGTAAATCCTGCTTAGGAAGTCTCCAAAACAAAAGCATTTTAAAGACAAGAGTCTTCCAAGAGGGGGGTACAAGTGGAAGTACCATATATGATCAGTTAACTACATAATTTTCTAGGTATTTTGAGTACTGGTGAAGAGTGTAAGTCTGGAAGAGGTAGTTCTATTGTCTAACCAGGTATGACCTTTCTTAGTTTCTGATAATTATCCTCCTCAGCCTCAGATTTGCCAAGCTTGACTCACTTCAAAGCAAGCAATCATTTATTTTATAATGTAAGAGAGACTAATCAGTACTTGAGTTACAGCATAATATTAAAGAGTCATTGAAAAAGATAAAGACCTCAAAGAGAATTTATAATGCAAAAGCTGAGATTTTTTCCTACTTGCTTTACTATAAGGCATATAAAGGGAGGGGTTTCAGCCAAAAATAGAAAAGGTTCACTGATTGCCTGTAAAATGCAACTGATTTAACAAATGATAGCGTCAATTGCTGCAACTGAACAAGGAAATTAAGAGAATAGCTGTTTTGCTGATGTTAAATGTAAGAAATAGGCATTTGTACTAATGGCAGATGAAAAATTTTCAGATGGATATGTGACTTCTAAACTGCCTGTGAAGGCAGAGAAGCACAGTGACTTAATGAAAGGTTGCAGAACCAGTATAAATGTGACTGCTTGATCTGCTGGAGGCAGAAAAGCCTTTAATATCTTGGACAGTACCTGTGGCGCCTGTATATCATCTGATCAAGCCTCTACTAGTATAGTCTTTCTTCTATTTTTCTCCTTCTCAAAAATAGTACTGGCATCTGTAATGGCTTCTGACACTTGCCTAGACTTTACTCTGATAAACCTGCATTACTTTTCCCACTACTAGAAAAAGATTCTTTTCTGATTCCCATCCCCACAGGATCGCTGAAGTGAGCAGAATCCAGTAGTGACAGAAAATGCATGATGTAGGGTGAATATACTTTAAAAACCTTGAGTTAAAGAGAATTGCTTTCTGTGTTACACCACAAATGTGTTACTACTTCCCTTCTTCTTCTTCCTCTCTGGAGAAACAGAGTGAGCATGAAATGATGGAATAGAAGGCAATACTTACTACAGTGTTTTCACAGTTTGCCTCTCTTTTTTTTTCTTAAAAAACCCCAAAGATTAATACGCTATGGAGAGATTAGAATGCCAAGATATTTGTGGTTCATCAAAATGGAAGCAGTGATTGGGAGACTTGCTATATAAATGTGTCTGTGGGCCAGATTTGCTTAGCAAACTCACAGCTGTACTGCAGTAACATTTTCTTTCTGTCTTTCTGGACAGTCAAATCAAGAAATTATAGGGTCTTTCCCATTATATAGGTACAGTAATCAATCTGGAATACTTCAACAGACTGCAACAAATATCTGAGAGGGAAAACTTGGTCTCCAGCCAACATTTCTTCCTGGTAAGCCTAATGAAAAAACATATGATGATCTGAATTAAGACCTAACTCACAGTCTTGATCCAAACTTTGCTGAAGTAGGAGGATATTTTCATACAAATTTAGGTCAGAAGTTTTCAGGTTGTGACCTGTTGCTGTAATGAGACAAATACGCACATTCAATGAGCAATAACCTTTTTAGAAATTCCAATTTCAAAACCTGGGTCAGTGGTTGAAGGTCCATCACTGCCTGGCTACTCTGTACATGTGTAAGTGTGGCTTGAATTATTTTTATAACCCTGCTTGCTGTAAAGAAACGATAACCCACTTGTCAAGAACAGCATGTCTATAGCATAAGAAATTAATCATTTAATGCTGATTAGCTGTACTTTGGAGGACTGATCCCTAGAAGAACTGCTACATGTGCCTTTAGGAATATATATACTGTACTCTTTTGTCATTAAATTTTGAAGGGAGAAGAAAAATAAAATACTTAGGATTATTAGTAGCAATTAACAGTGTCTACTAAATAAAAATATTATTTTTCAGAAGAAAAAAGATTATGAAAATATTACCTTGCATTCCAGAAATCCTTTGTAATGTACTTTCCTTCCCAAAGGGTATATAAACGAATACATCATTTGGTGTGTCAGTGTAGGTTTGTACTTCTTGGCAAACAAAAGCCCAGGAAAACAAAAAATGTGAAACACCCAATTATAATAAAATCTATCTTTAACCACCAGCCTGCTGGAGGTCATCTTCACATGACAGTTTTAAACACTAAAGCCAACTAGAATTATAATGGAAGTGTGATGGGTCTGACAACTGCTATTGCTTACTGGAAGAACTCAGGTGCAATGATAGTGTCCTGCT
>NW_008667644.1:192552-195371 GCF_000695815.1 Acanthisitta chloris
ATTTATTCAAGAGTCTTGTACAATTCTTCATCCTACTGGAGTAATTTTACCTTTGATTTCTGACTTGGTAATGAAGTTTTCCTTCTCGAGGATTCTTCCAAAAAGTTTGATTTTGAGGCTTCTGTCAATAGGCCATCTTCATTATTCCCAACAGCTTGGATTTACACAATTGGATTTTTAACATCTCCATTACTCTCTAAGGTTCCTGTTGAACAATAAATGAGATGGTGCACCTGTAAGGTAGCTGAGCTTCAACTGACTCCAGGAAATGCCTAACAGAAAAATACTCATGCCATGGGATCTTCAGCTAGATGCTCAGATTTGAGCAGGAAAAATCCAACTTGGTGCATTTCTTCTCCAACTACAATGTTTTTCTTTTCACAGTAATAAATGTTGGAACAAAGTTCCTCTCCTTACCTTATGAAAACAGTTGTGGATGAAAGCAGGGAACAAGCCCATAATACCTCTTGTGTAAAGTCCCAAGCAGCACCGTGGTCCCAGCAAATCAGCATTCTTTCACAGGTGAGCATCTTCAGATTGACAGCAAAACTGTGTCTTCCCTTTCCCTGTTATTACTGTCATAGGCAATTATTGCCCATGCTGTTCTCACCAGAGGTGGAGACGTCCTTTTTCTTGCAGGGGTTGCCACATTATTGCTATAGAAAGATTTTATTTACTCTCTATTTGTTTTCACAGGATTGCCCTGTGGAAGGAGTGGCAGGCAAGGGACACCAGACAGAGAGGAGATACCCACACTCTCTCATAGTTCTGTCTAATGTGAGACACATTTGCTTTGGCTGTGTGTGATACAGCTGATGCTGAATGGCTGCACAGCCCCATCCCTTCAAATGGAGACCTTGCTGCAAGCAGTTTGCCATGAGCTGCACGCTGGCACAGGCAAGCCCTGACCCTGCTCAGTGACACTGCTATGCTGCAGCACAGCCCTGTTTGTGAAAGCCTGTTTGTGGAGGAATGACCAAACCCCATTATGCAATAGTGGCTTTTCGTTCCCTTTGCTGCCTTTACTCTCCATTTGTTTCCATGGTAGCAATAGGGAAAAATTAGGATTTGTAATGTAAAATTGACAAAAGACACCATTTTTTTCCTGTAAGAAGCCATTTGTGATGTACTGTGAGATATGTGTGACAGCTAAACCTAAACCTGTTTCATAAAGAATGGATACATTTAGCAAAAATAATAAAATCAGGAATTTTATTTTATACGCTTCATAATGGTTCCCTTCAGCTGGGGTCTTAAATTACTTGCTTTTATATTTCTATGCTCCAGCACAGAAACAATGCTTACATATCAACCCATATATACCCAAAACAAGATGGTTATTTCTGAACAAAATCTTCTACTTGTCTAAACTATATTGCAATTTAAGTTAGGGTTATGTAACACCAGAACATACTGCTCCTGTCTGGCACCAACCTAAACGTTTATTAAAACGTGTTCACATAGAGCCCTCCTGTGTTTGCTAGGCTCCATTACAACAGACACTAAAGTATCTGAGAGACAATTTATTGACCTACACCCACAAGACTGAGTTCCAGAAGGGACCGTCAAACTCCCGTCCTCTGACATTTACACAACATGAACTGTTGAATTCCACTTGCCAAATACTGTATCAAGCTCCAGAAGGTGACAAGTGAGAATTTGCCACTAGTTCTGTCCTAGTTACATCATTTTTTTAGTGGTAGGTATCTTAGTTGTTGTTGTTATAAGTACTGCTTATTATTTTAATCAGAGAATCATAGAATGGCTTGCGTTGGAGGGGATCATCTCATTCCAACCTCCCTGCCATGGGCAGGGACATGTTCGACTAGACCTGGTTGCTCAGTGCTCCATCCAACCTGGCCTTGAACACCTCCAAGGATAGGGATAGAGCATCCACAGCTTCTCTGGACAAGTTGTTCCAGTGCCTCACCACCTTCACAGTGAAAAGTTTCTTCCTAGTAACTAATCTAAACCTACTCTCTATTAGTTTGAATGCATTGCCCTTTGTCCCTCTCCATCTTCCTTGGAGGCTCCTTTCAGGTACTGGAAGGCCACAATTAGGTTACCCTCAAGCCTTCTTTTTTCCACACTGAACAAACCCAATTCTCTCAGCCATTCCTCGTGGGAGAGATGCTCCATCCCTCTAATCATCTTGATGGCCTCCTCTGGACTCACTCCAACAGGTCCATGTCCTTTCTCTGCTGGGGAACCCAGAGCTGGATGCAATACTCCAGGTTAGGTCTCACCAGAGCAGAGTGGAGGGTCAGAATAACCTCCCTTGACCTGCTGGCCATGCTGTTTTTGATGCAGCCCAGAATATAGCTGGTTTTCTGGGTTGCAAGTGTGCATTGTCAGATCATATCCAGCCTCTCATTCACCAGCACCCACAAGTCCTTCTCAGCATGGCAGAACATTTTCAGGATTCCCCCTTGCATGCTTTTTGTATTGAGATATTGAAAACCTGACTGGACGCAGCCATGAGCAGCCTGCTATAGCTGATCATGCTTAGAGCACGGGAGGTAGACTGAATCATCTCCAGACATGGCTTCTAACTTCAATGGTTCTGTGATTCTGTAACACTTCTTAGAAGAAAAAAAGGAGACAGAAGAAAGAAGCCACCAGGAAAAAAAGCAAAATCAAACCCAGAAACCAGATGAGACAATGGGGAAAAGAAAGAGAAAAGGACAGTGTAAAAAAGATAGTAGTTAGAAGGCAAATGCACAGAAGTAGGGCATGACACTGTGATCTGCAGTACTGTGAGACAGAAAGGTATATAAGAAGCACATCCATGACAAAGAAGACCTGGCATGCAGAACTGT
>NW_008667644.1:195391-202650 GCF_000695815.1 Acanthisitta chloris
TTCTGTGGGTCCATCTGTAGTCTTTATTAATAACATATGTGTGCAGGGGAAGCAGATCTGTAAGTTCATTAATTGCTGAAAGGAGGCTTTGATTCATCCTGATTGAAATTTTCCCACTAGTGTATTCAGAAAATATGAAATTAAAGGCAATTGCATTTAAGAGAATTCACTATGCTCACATGCATATTGTTTATGAGAAACAGTTTAATTACATATCTGTGGATAGCCTAAAGATAGGCTAACCTGATATTACAGATTGCTTTCACAAAACATTAAACATTTTCTTTTCATGAGAAAATCATGTCTGAGTTCTGTCCTATATGCAGCACTGTAATAAAAAGTCTGTTCTGGAGCAGAAAGCAAAGTCAGAGCTTTTATCAAAGTAAGTTACATAGAAGAAATGGTGGATTATTTGAACTGAACTAATTTAAAGTATTCTGGTTTACAGGACCAGATGATATACAAATCTTTAGTTAAACTACTATGGAAAAATACACGTGACTTACAAAGTACTACAGCAATGGAAATCATGTATTTACTAAAGTTTCATCCATATTTCAAGGGAAATTCATGAATTGGCCACAGCTAACTACTCTGAATGAACCAAGACATTTAGTCGCTTCTCAATGTTTGCCATTAACTCACATGACCTGCTTACAATACAGTGGTTTCTAACTACTACTGGTCTATTTGAAGAAAAATAAGCTCTGTTGGGAGAATGACATGATACGCCTAATGTCTGCCTAGACTTTTGAAGACTTTATTTTTTTTTCCAGAAGGAAATTAATAGAAAACCTTAAAAGCAGAGATAGGCTACAGTTGAGACTAGTAGGAATGCACATTCTGAACATCTTGTCAAACCCGTCTAAACAAATGTTCAAAGCTTCGTCATGACCAGTGAGTCCAAACTGGACATCAGAGCGTATCTGGATGAAGCAGCCCACTGACCTCTTCTTACAGCTTTGGATAGCATACATTCACATGGAGGGGCTAGAGGTGCTTGATTTTTTATTAGAGAATGGAAACTTCAGTCTTGCCTTGAAGGAGAACTTGAAGTGACTAGAAGGAGAGTTTCTCCAGTCCACAGACAGAACTCTAAAGGAGACTTCTACTACCTTTCTCTAGAGACCAACACCTAACACACAGATGTAGTCTTTGTAAGGGATTAAAGAGCCTTTAGGCCACACAATCATGGAATCCTGCTATCAAATCTTCCTTTAGTAATTTTAAAACTATCTCAATATTGTATTTGAGAGCAAGAATCACCAGCTTCAACAGTGCTGATTTCAGTACCTTGGGGGCCTTCAGCAGCATACCCACATAGCTGCCACACAACTTTTGATAGTCAGGTCATTAAAAGAAACTTACAAAAGTGTGTAGTTTAGGCTGTTGCAGACATGTACTGCAGCAGCATGATAATAGTGTATGTAAATAAGAATTCCTAGTGGGAGAACTGACTCCTCTAGAGGGGGAAATAGGCTTTGATATTGTTATCTAATCAATGGTGTTATGAGGTAGGATGTTAAGATATATTACCAAAGCAATTAATCTCAGAAAACATTTTATGCTGAAGAAGAAAACATTAGAGGAATGCAGCAGATGTTTTAGTTACTCCATGCTGCCATGTGGAACAAAACCTAGCAACTAGGCATGCTCTGAAAATGAACTTAACTAAGGAGATCACTAGCTGTGCCTCTGCCAGCATTAAAATATTAATGCATCTCATTCATAACTCAAAAGAAGAGAGTGCTGAATAGCAGCTTCTGTCCAGAATTTCAATCATAGTTCTAGCTAGGTGGCTAGAAGATCTAAACATCTTCTTCTTAAGCAGACTAAGGAAACAATGTTGCCAAAGGTTAAGAAAAAAACCTCCACAAACAAACAAAAAAAGGAATATGTTTCCCTTCTCTGTAAATCTTGCTTCAGGAGTGCAAAACTACGCAGACAATAGAATTGACCTAAAGCTTGGACAGACTTATTGATTTTACTGGATATTAGTGATCAGGCCATTGGAGAGGAAAACCCTGATCTTTGTTTCCTCACTTCCCTGTTCATGCATATAGAGTAGAAGTTGGCATCTGAAAGAACCATTCATAATGCAATTTGGCAGTCCTGTACAAAAATGGAAAAATCCAATTATGCTTTCAAAACTGATGCAAACTGTTACGGTTTCCTGCCTCTGTTTTGGGATCTATGTCAAACACTATTTCAGTGACAAATTGAAGGATGCATGTTCATGTCAAGTTATGAATGTCTCTTGATTTGGGTAATAATACTACATGTCATTCCATGAGGCACTGAACATCCTGTGGATAAACTGCTGCAAAGCGATGAATGAGCCTTCAAAAGCCATTAACACTGGATGGACTCTGTGGGAGGAATAACTGGCTTTCTACCAGGAGAGTCTAATGTGAGAGCCTTCTGTGGAGAACAATTCAGAAAGACAGGAGAATGAAGAAAAAGGGGAGAGGTTTCCAGAGGTTCTGGAGTTGGAAAGCTGTTGCAGAAAAGGAGTCATACCTTTAAATGATGCATACACTCTGTCTTGAAGAAGTTACTTCATCAACAGAAACAGAAGCTAAAGTAAAGTTGTGATTACACATTTATCATATGGTACTTAAATTGACTTAAGCCTGCATCATATATTCCTGACTCACTCTTTGTGCAGGTGGGACTGCTTGGTAAATTGCCTGAGGGAACAGAGCCAGCTAAGAAGAGCCTAGCCCAAAACAATAACAATTTTGGACACAAATGCAGTCATGGTGATTCCAGAAGTGGTTTGCAGTGAGATTCCAGTCTCAGAATGGGAAGGTTTTGCTCCAAAGGTCATCTTTCCAAAATCTAGTGACCAGCAGAAAGATTTTTCAAATTGGAACAGGTTGCTCTGGAATTGCCAGCTTTGGAAAAGACAAAATTAGTAACAACTCTTATAAGACCACCAAAACAAGCTCTACAAACATTTCTTAAGTGTTGGTCAGGCACTGGTGTAGATACAACCATCAGGTATGAAAGCAAATTATCATCACTTGCTGATGCAGTGGCTGAGAAGGTGAGGAAGTATCAAGGAGCAAGTCCAGGAGGTGACAAATGCCAAAAATATCAAGTTTGTCAGATTCCCATTGGAGCATGTGGGAAGTGGTATGGTTGCAATTACAGGCTTTTCTCCAGCCTTGGGCTCTCAAAAGTGTAGATACAACCATCAGGTATGAAAGCAAATTATCATCACTTGCTGATGCAGTGGCTGAGAAGGTGAGGAAGTATCAAGGAGCAAGTCCAGGAGGTGACAAATGCCAAAAATATCAAGTTTGTCAGATTCCCATTGGAGCATGTGGGAAGTGGTATGGTTGCAATTACAGGCTTTTCTCCAGCCTTGGGCTCTCAAAACAAAAAGAAGACCTTTATTCACATCTGTACATACTCTATGTATCTCTGTGAGTCATACATGAAGTATAGTATATAATTAATTTGACTGTAAATAAACCACATTGGAGGGTTGTCATGATTGAGGGGAATAGAATCTTGTTGGAAGCCAGGGAGGCCAGAGGAATAGTAGGTAAGGACTGAAAAGGGACGTGGTAATTGTGATACATCATCTTATTCACTGACAAAATCAACCTGCCTTACCTAGAATGGCAGGCCACCTTGCTTAACCTGCAAAAGGAACATGTAAATTATGTATGTTCAATAAATAGCGTGGAAAGCATTATGAATGTTTCACATTGGATCACCTTACCAGACAACAGAATACCCTCCTTCTCTCTCATGTCCAGTGAACCTGGAAAGTCAATTAGATATTACCATCTTCCCTCAGTTGGTGATATTTATAATGCCTCTCTCTATTCTCTGACGTCTAATAAAAGGCATTCTCACACTGAAGTCTTCTGCTGTTTAATTAAAGAGAATCACTAGGGAGACACAAATCTGCAGAAAACAAGTCTTTATTAATTTTCCTGCCTTCAGAGTTATTTGTTTGCTTCCTGCCATATCCATTAAGACAGGAACTAGCAATGTCTCACAGCCAAATGAGTTATATGGATTTAATGCTGAAGAAAGAAAAACAAAAGGCACCAGAACACGGAGGTACTGGCACTGGGTTGGAGTGATCACAGAGCACATTTTTATGTATACTATGGGCCCAAAATTTGTCAGACCCAGTTGTTCATCAGACCATTAGTGATGGTCTGGTCTGCCTGGGAGAAGAAACATGCAGATCCCTCTCCCTTCTTTACAGGTAATTTCTACAGCATGGTGGCACAGCTGTACTGTAGCTATGACTCTCATTTCAGACAGTAATAAATTACAAGGCAGAACTTTCCATGTTCTGCTGCCAAAAAAGGATATCAGACAGAGGTGAGAAATCCAGATCTAGGCAAACTTAAATTCACCTTCCAGATCCAAGTGGACTAGCAGATAGGATTCAGCAGCTGATTTAAAATATATTTCACTCCAGTGAGTCCTGACTTTTTGAACAAGAACCTAACATATTCACAGCAAAGAAAATTTAGAGTTAATTGATAAACAAATTTATCTATGGTCATACTGACAGCTTTTTGCAACTAACAACAGCTCTCCGAAGGAAGCCCAGGCTGCCCTGCTGCCAGGGCTGCGGGTGGACCAAGCCATAATGGTAGAGGGTGCTGTTTCCAGCTGCTTGCCTCCAGCCTCTAGCTATTGGTTAGCTCCATGAAGTCTCACACAGGTGCTTTTAAATGCGTTTCAGACAAAATAAGCTGTATGAGCTTGTACATCTTGTTTTTCATAGCCTGATGCCTTTGTTTACAGCAGTATACATGAAGAAATGCTTAGATAGGAGACAGAAACACTTTGCAAAGGGTAGTGATGGGCAGCTGAGGACCGGCTAGTGAACAATAACTTCTACTGGTACAGCTGTTTACAGAGTTCACATCTTTGTCACCCCAAAAATCACTGTAAAATTTTTTTCACTTTTTACCTGGTCATTTTCAACACCAAATTCTAATTCACAGCCAAGCACCAGATGCTGTGATATGATCCTTCCCAGATGTAAAAATCTCCAGAGGTTCCATGTCTAGAAAATAAAAGCTACCCAGGAATATCCTATTTCATTTAATACTAGTCTTGGAAATCTTTCATCTGGTCATTCCAGTATAAAGTGTAACCAGACAGTGCACATGTGTAGTTTCACTAGAAAGTGAACAGATATTTACGACCCAGGGAACAAAGCAGGCCAGGAGCACTAAGCGCAAACAAACACACAAACTATAAGTCATTAACTGTGTGCTTCAGAGGAACATTCTGTCATTTAACGCTGCAGTTCTAGGATTTAATTTTCTCAGCTAGCACAAGTTTATTTGAAAGGTACTGCAGCAAGCTCATGGTTATATGGCCAGATCTATCCTGGCTGCTATAGCAAGGGAAAGAAAAGACAGACGTGATGACACAGGAATCTTTCCGATCGTAGGTTTCTCTGCTTTATACCTGCTACCAGAGAGTGCTTGCCAAAAACCTTTTTGCATATGTATTATGCAAGACCAGCTATTTTCTCCCAGTACTCCTATGACCACTCATCTGCTTTTGAAAGCAGAAAATCTCTCTACAACCTTTTTCCCTACTTTGATCGAGGATACAGAATAATAATATGTAAGATTTAGTGGGGACTCTCCACCATCTGCAATAGATGATAGCTGCTCAAGTGCATTTCAAGAACCAAAGTCAGAAAACTTAAGTGTCCATGTCATCAAGGGAATGTGGGAAAAGGGAAAGGGAAAGCAATTCAACCTGTGAGTTTGATGACTACCTAGTGTAAAACAAATCATGTAAATATTGCTTCTTTACCCCATTTGAGGTAGCAACTTGCAAAGCTCTGATTCCTGTGAACAGTATGGACTTGCAATGACCTCTATGCTCTGATAAGAGTTTTGTAGGCAGCTCCTTCCTCTGCTTTGTCTCTCCCATGCTGATGAATACTTCACTTATTCAGATTACTGGAAGACAATAATGATATTCAAGTTCAGAGAATAAATACCTTCCTGGGCACAATGACTGATCTTGTGTAACACAGGGATGTTTCAGATTAACAAAATTAAGGAGGCAAGGAAGTTGCATGTATGGGCAATAACAGATCTCGGCATTTGCAATTCAGTTACCGAGTGTGTGATTTGGCTATCTTGCATGATTGCATAGCCAATGTTAGCAACTCTGGTGCACTCAGCCACCACTCATACCCTCTGCATCAGATTCAGGGCAGGCAGTGCTGCTCAACTTTTGGCTATGAGTTGTGCATCTCTATCAAGAACTGGCCTCCATTTGAAAACCTTGTCCATTGTTGGCGACATGGACAGCGGAATTAAGTGCACCCTCAACAAGTTTGCTGACCACACCAAGCTGTGTGGCGCAGTCACACTGGAGGGAAGGGATGCCATCCAGAGGGACCTTGACAGGCTTGAGAGGTGGGCCAATGCAAACCTCATGAAATTCAACAAAATGAAGTGCAAGGTCCTGTATCTGGGGTGTAGCAATCCCAGGCACACCTACAGGTTGGGTGGGAAAGTAATTGAGACCAGCAATGAGGAGAAAGACTTGGGCATGATAGTGGATGAAAAGCTCATCATGAGCCTACAGTGTGCGCTCACAGCCCAGAAAGCCACTTGAATTGTGGGCTGATAAGAGGACTGGAGCATCTGCCATATGAAGACAGGCTGAGAAAGTTGGGGCTGTTCAGCCTGGAGAAGAGAAGGTTGTGTGAAGACATCGTAGTAGTCTATCAGTATCTGAAGGAGCCTACAAGGAAGCTGGAGAGAGACTCTTTGTTAGGAGCTGCAGTGATAGGACAAGGGGCAACGGGTTCAAGTTGAAGGAGGGGAAGTTTAGGTTAGGTATTAGGAAAAAGTGGTTTACTGTGAGAGTGGCACAGGTTGTCTAGAGTAGGCTGTGGCTGCCCCAACCCTTGCAGTGTTCAAAGTCAGGCTGGATAAAGCCTTGAGTATCCTGGTCTAGTAGGGAGGTGTCTCTGCCCATGGCAGGTGGGGATGGGCCTAGATCAGTAAGGTCTATTCCAACCCCTAAAATTCTATGATTCTATGAAAGGCAGCCCTGCACTCAATCCTGTTTTCTAAGCAGCTTCCTTTGGCCTCAAAACACAACGAGGTTGGAGGATCCGCAAGGGTAGTACCCTCCTGCTCCCCAGAGTGTGGCACTGCCCAGCCCTGAGCACTTATCTGCTGGCACAAGCCCTGCCCGTGGCACCACCCACGGGAATCATAGAATTTTAGGGGTTAGAA
>NW_008667645.1:0-13650 GCF_000695815.1 Acanthisitta chloris
CCAGGCCCCCCCAGCCTACCTCCATGGCAGAGGTGCTCCAGCCCTGGGAGCATCTCCATGGTCTCCTCTGGACTCACTCTAACAGGTCTATATATTTCTTGCGTGTGGGGCTCCAGACCTGGGTGCAGCACGGCACATCAGGTTTCACAGAGTAGAGAGGGAGAATATTGTCCCAAGAGACATCACCTCCTGAACCCACCCCAAGGGTACCTCCTTTTCCCTCAGACCACCTTCTAATTCCCCCAAGAGATCTGGTACCTCCTGAATTCACCAAATATCCCTGGAGCACCTTGGTGTTCTGTGACCCCATGTCCTGGGAACCTGGTACCCTGCACACCCACCAGACCCTGGTACCCTGTGACACAACCCCCAAGGAATCTGGTGATCTGTACACTTATTTGATGCTCCCCAAGGAACTTTGTGTTTTCCAAAGCGTGCAGATCCCTCCTGAATGCACTTCTGGGGAACCTGAACTCTGGCCCCACCTAGTAGCCTCTGACCCCACCCACACCAGATCTGCTACTGCCTGAGGTCTCCAAATATAATTGAAAGTGTGTTCCCAAGGGACCAGGTATCCCTGAGCCCACACTCCAGGGGATTTGGTACTCCTAATGTCCCCAAGGAATCCATTGCATCTTGCACCTATCTGATAACCCCTGAAATTGTCCTGATAGCTTTGGAGAGGGATCCACCCCCAGCCTTATCAGAAATTCCAATAGCTTTTTCCATAACTGCAGAACTACTGCAAATGCACCCCATGGAGATCCTGAACCCCTGAATCCATCCAATAATTCCCCCACCGGTTCATGTGGCTTCCCAAGGGAAATCCCCAAACTCACTTTACAGTGTTGAAACATGATTCCCTCAGGAAAACTGCTGTTTCTCTGAACCACCTCAGTCTTCCCAAAGCGGTATGTTCTGAACCCTCAACTCATTCTGATACTGCCCTGAACCAGGACCCTTAAACTCACCTGATACCCCCTCAGCTTGATATACCCAGGCGAGCCAACACTGTCCAAACCTCAAGCAATCCTCCACTGGGAATGAATCCCCCAAATCATCCCAACATAATAATGTCCTGGCCCCAATCCCACCCCACTTAGAGGGACAGATACAGCCTGAAATCACCAATCTCCTGGGAAATTGACACCCTACTGAAACTCCCTCCCCAAAGCTCTGATAATCCCACCAATGTTCTCCTGGTACTGCCTGGAGAACTGAATCCTTGCTAGTCCAGGTCTGAAACCTGATGAGAGAACTGTTATCCTGCCACAGAACTTCACCCCCAGGAAGTGGCGCACTCCCAGCTGCTCCCAAGGTTCCTTGGAAGAAGAAGTCTCATTCTCATCCTCTGCAGCTGATACCTAAATGAGGAAGCAACCTCTCCTTTTCGCCATTCCCAGTGACTCATGCACTAAGGAACTGATATCCCCAAATCCTCCCAACATCCTCTTGAGGAAACAATACCACAGGGAACTGATACTTCCATTTATTTCTCTGGTACACTAAAAAATCCCACAAAAAGCCAGAGAGGAGGTTGTTTCATGCCTGGTTTGCGCACACAAAGGATTTACAGGCTCCCTGGAGAACATCTTTAACAGGGAAAATTTCCTGGATGCATTCAGCTTCGTATATAAGAATTACTTGTCACAGAATCATGGAAAAGTTTGGGTTGGAAGGGACCTTAAAGACCGTCTTGTTCCAACCCTCTGCTATGGGCAGGGATGCCTTCCATGACCAGGTTGCTCCAAGGCCCATTCAACCTGGCCTCAGTCAGGGACAATTGAGTTCTCCAACAGTAACGAGTCATTTACTCTTAACAAATAATCATGCAGTAACAAAGGTTAGCTCAGAATTATTATCAGGTAATATTGTTTCCTTGAGATCATTTATAACATCTTGGAAATCTGCAATGCAAATTTATGCCTCTAGCAAATTGTTATTTCCTCTATCCATAAAATCCTGCCTGCTGCAGTCATGTGAATGCTCCTACTGACTCCATCAGGGCTCTGTGTGTGCATGTAGGAAACACAGGACTTAGCAGAGTGGATTGTTATTTTAGAGTAACTTGAAATATTGAACTATTGAGGATGTTTCAAGGAGATCTGAACTCCAGGCATGGCTTGGCAGTGTTCATCAGGATGAGCATGGTGACTGCAGTCAGCTCACTTTGCCTCAGTTTTCCAGTCTATAAAATGGGAATCACAACACTTGTGCTCCAAATGAATGCTGAGAAGTGCTGAAGGAAACCTCTGTGTTCAAACAAATAGTGTTGTTATTGCTTCGTGACAGGGAAACACAGACACTGGGAGAGGGAATGGTGTTTGTGTGAAGTGTTAGAGACTTGGCACAAAGGAGGACTTAATGCAGTGGAATTTCTCCAGATAGGGACTGGAAGCAACTGAGATTAGGAGTTTACCTTCTGGGTTTTCCCTTTTAAATTTGCATTAGTCATCTGATACTATGAGATGTTATCTGGAATCCAGGCTCACTTGGGAGAGCTTATCCACTCCAGGAGACTGATGAATCTATGAGGTGTTTCTTTAGGCAGCTGTGGGCCCTTAAAAGCCTGTACACTTCTGACAAACACTGATATTGCTCAAATAAAAGACAAACTTCCTGCTTTTCCTTGAATATTTTTCCAATAGCTTTCCCTTGGTTCTGCTGAGATGTCTTCAGTCAACTCTCGTTTTCACCTGAACCTGTTTTCCTCACTGCTTTCTCCACTGCAAGATCTGTAGTAGCAGTTTAAAGAGAAAACAGGGAATTATGTGAAATTCAAGTGGGGCCTTGAAGGTATAAATAAGATTAGAGGCTTAACCATGAGGGGCGATGGAGGGGGTGGAGGAGAACCAGTTTACATGCCTGAGGTCGGACTGACTGCAAGCCTGGGGCTGAAAAAGGAGCTGAAGCTTGTTCTTTCTGCACTAGAAATGTGTACAACCCTGTTTTACCTGGCAAAAGTCAAGGGATTTTATTATCAAGGACTCATAATTTCTCCTGCTTTCTCTGGAGCATTAAGTGTTGAAAGCTCAGTGGGACCAGCCAGGCATGTGTTAGCTCCAAGGCTTTCATGAGTGCAGGTGAGGTACCAGGTGTGGTGCACTGTACAGCAAGAGGAGTAGCTCAGTGTCACTCAAGTCTGACCCTATTCTTCAACAGCCAAGAACAGGACTGGCTGACAGAGATCAAGTCCTATTAACAGGTCTGGTTGAGAGCAGCCCTGGGGAGAAAGACTTGGGGGTGTTAGTTGATGAGAGGTTGGACATGCCCTGGCTGTGTGCACTCACAGCCCAGAAACCAACAGTATCCTGAGCTCATCCCCATAGCATGGACAGCAGGTGAGGGGGGATTCTGCCCCTCTGCTCTGATGAGACCCACCTGCAGTGCTGCCTCCAGCTCTGGGGCACCAACATCAGAAGGACTTGGAGCTCCTGGAGTGAGTGCAGAGGAGGCCATAGAGATACTCCGAGGGCTAGAGCACCTCTGCCCGGAGACAGGCTGGGCCCTAAAAAAGCCTCCTGAATTGTTTAAATCCCAACATAAGGATTCTTCCTGATGGAAGAGAGGTGTATATACCATATGAAAAAAAGGATTCCTCTTGCATCATCAGTTCTCCTTAGAAACTTAGAGGAGAATGTTTTGTGTACACAACAACAGTGTCTGCTACAGGCTTTTTTTGAAGTCTAAAGAAAGGGAAGTTGTGAAAGGAAACTCCTCCAGTGTGCAGCTCTTTGAGCTGCCTTTAGCACCAACATCGACTTGGAGCTCCTGGAGTGAGTGCAGAGGAGGCCATAGAGATACTCCGAGGGCTAGAGCACCTCTGCCCGGAGACAGGCTGGGAGAGCTGGGGGCCTGGAGTGAGTGCAGAGGAGGCCATAGAGATACTCCGAGGGCTAGAGCACCTCTGCCCGGAGACAGGCTGGGAGAGCTGGGGGTGTTCAGCCTGGAGAAGAGAAGGCTCCAAGGAGACCTTAGAGCCTTTTGCAGTGCCTAAAGGGGCTCCAAGAGAGATGGAGACAAACATTTTTAGCAGGGCATGTTGCAATATGACAATGAGTAGCGGTTTTATACTAAGAGAAGGTAGATCAGATACAAGAAAGAATTTTTTTACAATGGGGGTGGTAAAACACTGGCACAGGTTGCCCAGAGAAGCTGTGGCTCCCATCCCTGGAAGTGTTCCAAGCCAGGTTAGATGGAGCTTGGAGCAACCTGGGCTGGTGGAAAGTGTCCCTGCTTATGGCAGGGGGTTGGACTAGATGACCTTTAAAAGTCTTGAAAAGTCCCTTGCAACACAAACTGTTCTATGACTGCAAAGAGAGGTGGTGAAACAGCTAATGTGCTTTAGTACATTGCATAATTGCAGTTTGGTGGGCATGACAGACCTTGATTTAGCACAATGAAGAAAGTCCTGTATCACACCCAGGAGAGGGTTAACAAAATAAATAACAATGGAATACACAGAGGGTGCACAACAGTCAAGGGAGCGTCATAAAGCTGTAACTGAGGTCCCACTGAGCTCTGTACTGCCATAACAGAGAGTAGGGAACAAAGAGTTTGTGAGATAAATACCAGGACAGATAAAGTGCTATCCCCCCATTATGGGCACTGAGAATGGTGGCAATAGGGAAATTCAGTGATTTAAGTTCTTGGGGAATCTGTGGCAGTGCTAGGGTCTGAGTTCACTCTGATGCTTTATACATCCAATCACTTACTTTTTTTCAGCCTCCTTGACCTGTCTGTAAAGTCTGATTTTAAATAACTGCTGCAGTAGTTTATAATGAAATGCTGTGTGGGGGGTGAGGCATTCTAGATATTGCACTCTCACTGTTGTTTTTCTGTGCTTTCAGTAGCTGTATCTACTAAGTGCATGCAGTATTTTGACAGCTGGATTTCCTTCCACAGAAAACATCTTTTCATCGGTCCCAGACGCTGGGCTACAAAAATGGATATGCCTTTTGCCGGCTGCCAAAAGTGGAGATTGGCGAGGACCAGCTCTATCCCAACCAGCTGTCTCAAGCTGAATTAGATGATTTATGCACCCAGAAACCCACACTGACCTGCAGGCCAGCCAGGAAGCCTTCACCTTCACCCTTCACTCCAGCATATGTGACTTTTGACAAAAAGGTACAAAGAAGCTTATTCCAGGAATATCTCTGGCCAAATTCAGAGACATAAACAGTCAGCTCCAGGGTTCATGGGACAGCTACAGCAGTTTTCAGATGCCACAGCCCTTAGTCAGAGACAGCTGAACCCCAGACTGAAAGAGGCTTTCTTTGCTCGGGAAGAGGATTATAATACGTAAAAGATGTAAGACATTCCCCACCAGTTACACTGAGCTTTTCCAGCAGGGCTTGGAAAAGAGGTTTGATTAACTCTGAAAAGTTCCAGTTTATTGCTCTGTAAGCCACAGCGTTGGCTTTTTGTATTTCCAGAACTATATTGACATTGTAACTAAGCTGTATCTGGAAAACTCAGTCTGCAGCAGGGACCCAGATAGCCTGTTTGGCTGTGGTCTATCTATTTATGCTTGTGTGGGTCACCACAGCGTGTCACAACCTGTATTGCTCCATTAACACTTCCTGTGCTACATCTTGGTGATCACATCAGACTAGGAGGTGGCTCTGTGTCTGCCTGAGGCAGTCTTGAGCTGACCCTTGATTTTAAATGTGCCAATCTCAGCCTGCAAGCCACAGCCACGGACAGAGTAGTCACAGCAGAGTGTGCAAGGCTCAGAGAACTCAGCATGTGCAGAGCTTTGCACACTGCTAGGCCTGGAGAAGCAGTCTGCAGCCAGCAGTCTGTGAGACAGTCTGGGGAACAGATGTGCTGTGTTAATTACTGAGGCTGTTCCTTCAGAGGAATGTAGATATTGCTGTTTAATCTATCAGATCCTTCTCTGCTCCTTCCTTCCAGCCAGAGCAGCAGCAGGGCCCCAGTGCTGCTGGGGACATCACAGTCCCTTGTGAGGCACTTGCTGACTGGTAGGAACTTGCTGGCTTTATCATCACTTAATTAGCCAGACCCCTGGGTTGATGTAGGCTGGGTGTGTATAGGGCCTGATTGGCCACCTACATCCTTTTAGGGGCACTGAATGATCTTGAAGGGCATATTCCTCCTACTTCTGCCAAGCAAAGGGACTGTGATTGACTGGCTGATTTGTCTCCTTGTTTCTCCAGCACAGAGCAGCTTTTGCTGTCAGTGCTGAATAGTTGTGACTTGATATCATACAATCATAAAATGGTTTGCGTTGAAAGGGGATTAAGAATCATCTTGTTCCAACCCTCCTGCCATGGGCAGGGACACCTTCTGCTAGGCCATGTTGCTCCAAGCTCCATCCAACCTGGCCTTGAAATGATGACCCATGAAGACTTTAAAATCCACAGATGTGCTTGAACTCCACTAAAATATCTTGATAGCTTCCTTAAATCAGGGGCTGCAAAACTGACAACAATAGAGTTGTGTCGGTCAGTAAAACAGATTACTGGTAGTAACCAAGCACTTGGCAGTAGGTTAAACAGCAGATGATCAAGAAGGAGTAGAGAAAAGGCTCTTATTTTTACACTTGCCTTGTGTACACCAAATTTGTAAAAGGCAGATTGGATTAATGCCCTCATGGTGCCTCTGCCAGCACCCACAGATTAGGCCACAGTTGGCTTTGAAAATTTTGTAGAATCCATTCCAGTAACTTTGCACTGCCAAAGCAAATTACAAATAAATTATTGGTCTTAATAGACTAACCACGGTGTTCACATTGTTTCTTCCTCTCTCCCTTTGTTATATTGTCCCTTGGGCAGGTTTTGAAGTTTGATGCCTATTTTCAGGAAAATGATCCTCTCTTTCCAAGAGCCAATTACCAGATCCGCCAAGTGGGTATCTACTACTACTTGGAAGATGACAGCATGTGTGTCATTGAGCCTGTTGTGCAGAACTCTGGTCTTCTTCAAGGCAAACTTGTCAAACGCCACCGGATGCCCAAGAACGACCAAGGGGATTATTACCACTGGAAGGATCTGAATCTGGGCATGGACATCACCATGTATGGCAGGACATACCGCATAGTCAACTGTGACTCCTTCACAAAGGTGTGTTCCTTGTATACAGAGCCCTCATAGTAAGAATCCCAGGAATTACAGGCGAACAGACATGTTAGAGTCCAGTAGTCTGCATCTGTAGCTTTCAGAATATGGTTGCTTGCAATCTTTCATTTTACTTTTTGTGTAGATTTCTTCCTTCAAGTCCATGGGGTATGGTATTTGCTGGGGAAGGTTAACTGGTCAATACTTTTTTTCCAGAGCTGCTGGGAGTCCATTCTTTGTCCTCAGGGCTTCTTGCAGTACAAATTCATGTCTGGGTGTACAACAGTTTAACTGCTTAGAGTCCAGATAGAACATTGTGCATGCATGAGAGGGAAATTGCTGATCCTAACTCTTTTCTGATTTCATACGCCTCTGTTAAGGACAGGGGAAGGGAATGCCATCAGTACTTCTGCACTTACCTACAGCCAAGCCATGATCTGGGGGTTGAGAATCATGGTATGAACTGACCTTTCTAAGAGAGCTTGCTTACTGCCTGCTTTTCTATTTCTGGCTATCTCTGTACCAGTAAATGTGATAATCATGATCCAACAAATAATAACAAATACCAGTGCACTGCTATCCTGTTAGATTGTCCCCAGTATAATCTCAGCCCTGGTCAGCTCCTATGCTTCCAGTCCAGGAGTTAGAATGCGCCAGAGACCATTCCAGACAGGTGAGTTATGTGCAGCCAACCTGTCCTGGAGGCTCTGAGAGTTTAAATCCAGGCTTTTTCCTCCCAGTTGGCTTCAGTGCCCAGGAATGTCCTCAAGCATGTATAATATTCTGGTATATATGTGGCTGTGAGGCCAGCTCTGCTGGTACTGGATGGCTGTTAAAATCAGTTCACATCAAATGAAGAGATGGTCCTCACGTTAATGGTGATGAAAAACATGGAATAAGCTATGTGGGTCAACATCTCAAGGCCACTAGTCCGTTTATCACTAACCTGCATCCTCCAGACCAGAAAACAGTGAGGCCCAAAATATGAACCTGCCTTGTGAGTCTTCAGGGGGAATCTCACATTCCTGTTGGAGAAGTTTACATAGGTGCTTCCTGGGCTGAATGTTTTCATGGACCACTTCCCAAGGCCAAACAGGGAAGAAGTCCATTGACTTCAGGGTCTGTTTTGGGTGACTGATGTGAGTACACAAGTAACATCCTAGAGTTTGTTGATGCATCCAAGGTAAGCAAAAAATCCCTTTATAAACAAGCAGATTGCACTCTTTCTGTGGGGAAAGTACTCCTGAAAGACAGAATGAAGCTGCCATTGACACATATCCTCATGCCTGAAGGGTCTTGGTGTGGGTAACACTAACTTCCACTGTCTGACACAGCCCTGAGTCTCTTGCAAATTCAGTCTGACTACATCTGTGGTTAAATACCAATTAAATCTTTTTCATCGTTTACATAAATGAAGGACATTAACTGACAGTTGTCTTCCATTTAAAGCCCTAAGGCCAAGGAAAACTGTGCTCAAGTAAAATCTGAGTTAGGATGTTGAGGACAGTACTACCCTGATGAATTAAAGGGTAAGCAAAGCTAAGAAGCAGCTTAAACAGATATCTTTGTCATCTGTTCTATTTGCTGTTGCAGTAGTCTCTGTGAGAATGAACTTGCAATATTCTGACCTCACTCATCTCAGCCCACCTTTAATCTCTAGTCACCTCTTATCTTCAGAAGTCACAACAGCATTAACACCTCAGATGACCTTCCTAGGTGTTCCTGGAGAGCCAGGGAATTGCACTGAACCCTCCAGAGGAAATGGTTTCGGATCCTTACACAGAACTGCGTCGGATGCCTGTGCCCAAGCATATCCCACCGTCAGGTCCTGACCCCTTCAGACAGTTTCTGACCTATGACACAAAGGTGAGAGAGCTGGTGATTACTCACATTACTGTGTCATTACCCACATAGCACTGGTGAGACACCTTGAGTGCTGTGTCCACTCCTGGGCCCCTCACTGCAAGCAAGACATTGAGGGGCTGGAAAGTGTCCAGAGAAGGGAAATGGTGCTGGGGAATGGTCTGGAGTGTCAGTTGTATGGGAAGTGGCTGATGGAGCTGGGGGTACTTAGCCTGGAGGAAAGGAGGCTCAGGGTGGACTTTCTTGCTGTCTACAACTCCCTGAAAGGAGGTTGTAGCAAGGTAGGGGTTGGTCTCTTCTCCCAGGCATCTAGTGACAGGATGAGAGGGCGTGCCTCCAGTGGCACCAGAGGAGGTTCAGGTTGGACATCAAGAAGAATTTGTTCATGGAAAGGGTGGTCAGGCATTAGAAGGGGCTGCCTAGGGAGGTGGTGGAGTCACCACCCCTGGAGGTGTTCAAGAAATGACTGGACATGGGACTTAGTGTTCTGGTTTAATTGACAAGGTGGAGGTAGGTCAAAGGTTGGACCTTGATATTGCAGATGTTTTCCAGCCTAAATGGTTCTGTGATTACAGACTTTATATGCTATTGAAACAGTCTTGTGAGTGTCTGCAACCTCACTCCTTCTAAAACATCTCAGTCTGCTGAACAGGCTCCAGATTTGCTCCTTTCTTGGCTTTAGTGAGACACAAAACCTTTTATGGTTTTTTTTCTGGGCTTTGTGCCTTGTAAACAGTTCCTCTTTGTACTGCAGGGCCTGTGCTCTAGATCATCCATTACTTTCTTGCTTTCTGTTGGAGTGAGATAAGCCACTTGCCTTGGGAAGCCAGCAGCTAGATGCAGTTCTATTACAGATGGGCATGCTGCATTCACTCCTTTCTCTCAAAATATTGATGCCAGGCACCAGAGCAGACAATGATGGACAATCACAAATGCCACTCGCTCTGACTGAATTCTCCCTGTGCACACAATTGACTAGCACTCTCCTCTCTCCTGCTCTGGATCTTCTTTTCATTTAAGAACAATGTAAGGAACCCTATAGGCTACATCTTTACTAGAAAATAAGCCAGGGCCAGGACATGACCAGAGTTTTGCCTGTTGTCCCTGGCCAGCTATCAATCAAACATCTTCTGGCCATCAACTAGGTGCTAGCACACACCAGGATCATATCCAATTGCCATTTTGGATATGTTCAGCCTGTTTTGAGCGGAGCATACAGCTTGGCTGTGTGGTTGCAAGCTGGGCCATACCTGCCAGTTTACTGCCAGTTTAGCCTTAGTAACTATTGGGCTGTCTGTTCAGGAGCTGAACCTTGGGGAACTCTTGACTCAGTGTGAGGAGTTTGATATCTGTGGCATCAAAAGATCCATGTTTGCCTATTTTTTCTCTGCCCCAGGTCCTACGCTTCTATGCCATATGGGATGACACCAACAACACCTTTGGTGATCGGCGGCCTTGCATCATCCATTACTTCTTGGCAGATGACACAGTAGAGGTTCGGGAAGTCTACAAGAGAAACGATGGGAGAGACCCATTCCCAGTACTGATGAAACGCCAACGCTTGCCCAAAACCTTTGCGGAGAAGAAAAGTAAGTTTAGGTTGGACACACATCTGTCTGTGCTGAAGTGTCCTGGTGGTTAGGCACATCTGTGGTGGCTATGCCAGAGGTACACTGAGTCTGGAGAAATCTTTGCTGGGAACACTCCAAATGTCATCTTTTTTGATCGAAGGAAATTTCTTTAAATGATCACTAAATTCTTTATCTTTTGGGAACCAGTGGCAGGACAGCAGTGCCAACAGCTCCCTGGAGCTATTTGTATAGCTTTTATATCCCTTTTCACTAGGAAATGGTAACATCTTCCTGATTAATTTATTTTTTCTTTTGTTTCTTTGTCCTTAGAGAACTTCCCAAGCTGTGTGTTAGAAATCTCTGATCAGGAGGTATTGGAGTGGTATGCACCTAAAGATTTTGCTGTTGGGAAATCTATCACCCTTCTTGGCCGCACCTTCTTCATCTATGATTGTGATAAGTTCACTAAAAACTACTATCATGACAAATTTGGCATCACAGACTTTCAGCCAGTGGAAATAAAGGAGAAACCACTTGAAAAAATTCCACAGGTACTGCAATGTTTCCACAGACTGTAACCACACAGATGGTTGAGTTCCTGTGCACAGGAAGGTTTAGTTGGAACTAGATGATTTTAAGTTCCCTTCCATTCCAAGCCATTCCATGATTCTATGACTCTTTAATATAGACATAGTCTCTTTATTCCTAGAAATTCCATGGCTTTTTAAGTTTCAGATTCTCTTATATTGTCATTAAGTCCAACACATGGCCAGTAGCATCTCTGCTGGGTAGGATGTCACAATTCTTGCTACCTGGTGACGGAAGATCTCCTTCCAAATCTGATGGGTTTTGATAAGCTGTCTTGCAAACTTCGTCTTGTTCTTAGTTTCCACTGTTTATGTCTGGTATCTCCTCTGGATGCAGGTAATTCCTCCCTACAATGGTTTTGGCATCCTTGAAGACTCTCTCCAGAACTGCCTTTCTCTGATTCCAAAGCCTCCACGGAAAGATGTAATTAAGATGCTGAAGAATAACCTCAAGATCCTGCGGTACCGGGTGGCCCTGGTAAGTGCTTTCCTGGGTGGAATAGTGCCAGCTCGTGCTGTAGAGTCAGGAGGATGGGAGGAGCAGCCTGCTCAGACAAGGCTGTTAGCATATTCTCCTCTGTGCCAGTGGGAAAAGAGAGTTCCCCAAGCCAACAGGAGGCCCCGCAGGGGATGCCGTGGGCTCGTTGTGTACTTGCTGTGACAATTAGCAGCATGCAAAGGTAGGGAAAAAAAAACAAGGCCAGAAAGTACAAAACAGACAGGCTACAAACCCACAGCCATTTATGGAAAAACTCACACTGCCATCAGCACGTGACAGATGGCCCTGACTGAAACAGCCTTGCACTGGGCACTGTGCCTCTGCCTGCTTGAAACCACTGCCATAAGCCAGAGCTTGATGTCTCTGCTGCTGGCTCCAGCACCTGTCCTTCTCCAGGGCAGTCCTGGATGAAACAGCCAACAAGGAGCTGTCCTGGCAGGGCAGCCAAGTGGGGAGTCCACAGCAATGGTGTTTTCCACCCACAACAGCATCTAGGCCCTGGCCTTTGTGGCAGCTTTATGGTTGGTTTATGCAAGGAGCCTCTGGCACTTCCAGCAGCAGCAATGGCATTTCCTGTGCTGCCTCGTGCCTGCCCTCTCCAAACACTGCATGTGAGCAAGGGCTGGTTTCTTTTCCCTATTGTGCAGGAGTTCCCTAAAGGTCACAGGTGACGAGTTCAGATCCACTTCATTTTAAACGAGGCAGATAAACCCACTGGTGTGTCAGGGGAGTGACTTCCTGTGACTAAGAGCTGAAGCAGAACCAAACTCTCTCAGGCTCTCAGTATAGCGAAAAATGTAACTTTAATACTGAATTTTACAGCCTCTCTGGGATGAATCATTCCATATAGGATATTCCTTTCTCTTGGATTACTCAGTCTGTGGAAACATTGAATATACTTGGTGACTGCAGCCCAGATTTTGACTGGTGCTTGACTGGACAAGTAAGCTGTGAAATTCAGATACTTGATGCTGTCTAGGGCTTTGTTATGCTATGTCAGCATATAAAGTGCTCTGTTTAGTCAGCTATCAAAACCCTACAAGCTCTGAATGTTTATGAACATGTTACTAGGTACTCCTAAGCACCCCAGAAAGGAAAAAAACCTGATTTAAATGTTCTATTTCAAACCCACTACCTTTCCTCTAGGAATCACCGCGCCCTGAGGACAGAAATCGTCATTTCATCCTCTCTTATTTCCTCTCGGATGACACGATCAGCATCTATGAACCCCCAGTCAAAAACTCTGGCCTCACAGGAGGCAAATACTTAAAAAAGACCAGGGTTGCCAAGCCAGGCTCTACTGCAGAGAATCCCACATACTATGGGCCCTCTGACTTCACCATTGGTTCTACAATTGAAGGTAAAATCCAGCCTGGATCAACAATACTCTGCTCTGATATGTCATTTATTGCATGGACAGTGTAAATCCCTTCCTTCACTTGAGAGATCTGTAGCTTCTGGGTCTGATCACAGTTGAGTTTCCAGATCAGCAGCTGGTGTACTTTGATATAACTCTGTTACTGTCAATGTCTGAACCTTTGAATCAGTGAAACTATTCTCACTTCAACATGTGAAACAAATAGCAGAGCTGGCTCAAACCTGAGCCCAGCCACAAGAGAAGAATCATGCTTCTTCCTGGGTGACTTACAACCATGCTGAAACACAAGTAACACTTCTTTCTTTAATGCCTCTTCCCCAGTGTTTGGCCACAAGTTTGTTATCACTGATGCTGATGAGTATGTGCTTAATTATATGGAGAGCAATGCAGACAGTTTCCCTGCGGCAACACTGCAATCCCTGAGGGATCATTTTCACCCACAGCAGGTGGTAAAGGAGACTGCCAGCAGGTGGGCCTCAAAGGATGGTGTTGTGGGGCTAAATAAGGCTCAGAGTTGATAGCTAAGGGCATCTTCAGCAGCCTCCAAGGGCTCAGACTGTTGCTTAGCTGGTAATTCAGCTCCAAGAGCCTGGCCTGGACACATACAGAGGGGATGAAGTGGGTGTGATATATCATGACTACTGCTAACCCAAAAGCTTTTTGGGACAGCTCT
>NW_008667645.1:13675-38038 GCF_000695815.1 Acanthisitta chloris
GACACTTTCAGCTAAATCTTAGAATCACAGAATGGTTTGGGTTGGGAGAGACCTTAAAGCTCATCTAGTTCCAACCCCCTGCCATGGGTAGAGACACCTTCCACTAGACCAGGTTGCTCAGAGTGCTATCCAGCCTGGACTGGAACACTTTCAGGGATGGGAGACACATCTTTTTATTGTAACAGATGCTGCCAACATGAGCTACTAGATGATTGCAGGCTCAGTGGGTGTTTGGTGGAGTCTTTGGTTTTGGCATTTGTTCCGTCTTTGCTTATTAGCCCATCAGAGCCTACACCACATCCTCTTTTTTAGCTGTCCTGTTCCAGTTTGTGTGACCCAGTAACAACCCTCTTATCTCAGAACATGGCTTGGAGGCAGTTAGTATCATGGTAGTTAAGGGGCTCTGGTTGTCACAGTAAGGCTACCAGAATTAGCTTTTACATGTTCTTCCTTTCTTTTACAGTGACATTGGCACCAGCAAGCAGGACCTGGAGGAATTAATTGCCCGGGTTCAGAAAGAGCTGAAGCTCCAGAAGTACTTGAACTTTGTGGACATTCATAAGGCATTTCTTCAGTGCGATGAGGATGGCTCTGGCACCCTGGACAAAGGAAAATTTTTGTCCCTTTGTGAGAACTTGAATGTGCCAACCAGTAACATTCTTCTTATGCAGGTCAGAAGGAAGGGGTGCTGTGCTTATTGAATTCCCCTCCTATAGTTATTGCAAAAGATCTCTTCCAAACACTAGCCCTAACCAGCTGATCTACCCTACAAAGGGGAACAGCTTCAAGAAAAGGGCAAGGGAGTCCCAATTGAGAAAGGCCTCTGAGCTCTTGGACTGAGCCTTTGTCTTAAAGGAGGAGATAACAATTGCTGTCCTCTAAGGAGAGAAGAAATGTTACCCAGGTTTCCCCCCGTGTTTGGCTGCAGTGTTATGTGAAGCCTGAAAATTCCTGCTAGTTCAGGTCTCAGATGAGCAGAACAGGTTTTATATCATGACAAAGATCAGGGATAGGCTACTGCAGAGCTATAGAGTGTCTGTCACAACTTAAGCACACCTGGGCTCAAGTAGAGATGACACTGAGGTGCTTATGGAATAAGCCTTAGGAAAGTTTAGAGGCATTCTGAATTTAACAGCAATTGAATTGAAGCTTTGAGAACTAAGTGTTGTCCCAAAAATAATATAAAAAGAGAAATTAGAATCATAACCGCTTGGTTAACACTTGCTGGGCACTATGAGCAACAGCACATGGAGATCACAGTCTGCATAGCAGAAAATGGGAGGGAAACAGAGAAAAATTCATGCAGAAAAAAATCCTTTTAGTGACTGGCAGTAATTAGTGGCCAGTAAAGACAGACTCTAAAGACATCTAGAAACCAGAGGAAGTATTTCCCTTGCTAAAATGAAAAATTTTCTAAGCCAGCCAACCCTGAGCATCACAGCTGTGGTCAGAAAGGTGCATGGGCAGGGGATTTGTGTCTCTGAATGTGGGATGAATAAAGGCCCTTGACCAGCACCCAGGGCCTTGCTGTACTACAGTTCATCAGAGCCCTGAGGGATTTACAGTGTGGAGAGTCTTTCCCACTCCACCCCAAGACGTGATAGGACAAGGAGTAATATGTATAAAGTGAAAGAGGGAAATTTAGGTTAGATATTAGGAAGAAGATTTTTAATGTGAGAGTGGTAAGACACTGGCATATGGCAGAGAGTTAACTGCTGCCTGGATTGGAGAGGAGCACAGCTGTCAGTCACACCAGAACAAACCCTGGTGAATCTGTCTCCAGGCGACAAGGGGAATCCTTTCAAGGAACTGTGATATTAGACCTTTTCCATCTCCCTGGGTGTCAGAAGGAGATTAGTTATGCAATTAAAGAAACAAAAGCTCTCTTTCTTCCCCTTAAGCACACAAAAGCTATAGCTCTGTAACACAATGCAGGGTCAGGCACGGATACCAGAACTGCCTCATTAGTGGGGCTGTCACCAAGCTCAGTTATCTGTGTCTCCCCTTTATGCTATATGCACACACCAAAGTGATACCACTGAACAGTAACTGTTCAGATACTCTGCCCCCACCCCACTTTTGGCAGGAATTCCTGAAAGATTTTCTGTGGCCTAGGTCAGTCTGTGGCCATGCTTTGGATTTTTGTGGATCTATCTATTGCCACTGTGGTGATGTCAGAAGGGAATCGGGATTAAACTCAAACACTTTAACTCTTCTCCTTGCATAGATTGTTGTCATCTATAAGCATTCAAAGTTGGACTTGAAGCTTTAGATCATCAACTCCAACCTTTTGATCATCAAGTTCAAACATTTAAATGTAGTCTAACCTTTAGTCAAGGTCCTGATGATCTAAAGATTGGAACTGATGATCTTGCAGGGCTTTTCCAACCTTCATGATTCTCTAAGTTTACCTGTGATTCAGAACTACAAAGGTGGTAGACTCTTCCACATGGGGGAATAAGGCCTCCTGCCCTGTCACACAAGTTGTGCCTCTGAGCACTTTCCCCTAAAAAAACAACCCAAATTTGCAGCTTCTTCCAACTCTTTATGGTGTTTGTTGTGACTTTTGTCCCCCAGCTGATGGACCAATGTGCCTGTGGAGATGACAAGATAAACTACCGTGAGTTCCTTCAAGCCTTCCCTCATGATGTTTGCCCAGGAGCTGAAGCACAAGACCAGCAATAAAACTTTCAGCCAACTTGACTTTAAGACACTGCACTTCGAAAGGGATGTTCTAGGCTTTGCCTGTGCTTCACTCACTCTCCTCCTTCCATAGAGCTAATTCCATTCTCATTTGTTCACTTTCAACCTTCCTAACCTCTTTCTGCCCTTTTAGCCACCACCAAACTCAACCTTACAACTGCTGGATGTTGAAATGAAACTCATAGAAGAAAAAAGCTTTGGAGAATCAAAGTCAGGTTCTCCTGTTGATTTCTCAACATTTTTTGTGCAGTACTTTAGAGAGCTAAAGCTCTCTGAAGCCTGAAGTGAAAACCACTCTGGATTTCTCTTACAGAGCCAAAAGGGCCTTTCACCTTCAAGTAGCGAAGTCTGCCAGTTTCAGTTGTTACTAAAACTGCAATGAAAGTGTAGTTGCTGTAAAAGTGTTAATAAATCTGCTTTAAGTAGAAGTACCTCAGTGGCTGGAAAATGAGTTGGGGGGGAAAGATACACAATGTGATTCTGGGTTTACTCAAAATGGAGTGGTGAGTTTAGCTATCAGAAGATAGCAAGGGCCTGGAAGTGAATCTGCTGACAGCAGCTTTGCAGTTTTTAACCAAAGGTTGTGAGAATGGTTTTAGGACTGAGATCCCATCTAATGCAACCTGTCATCTCACCAGACTGGTTTCCAAGGAAAAGGGAACACAGGCAGTTGGCATAGCAATAGAGTCATGACACTTGTGCTCCACTTAAGAGTCACATTACTCATCTCTCCACGAAGGTAAACGTGGTGAGGACCTCCTCACCTCAAATGACACCTGCCAGGTATTGCCATGGAGCACATACAAAAGGCAGTTGTCATGCACACAGAGAACAAAGCTCTTTGGAACAAAATGCTTCTTTAAATCAGCTTTTGTGCTGTGGATTCCCACTTCCCCTCAGACAGCTGAGAGTCTCCACGTAACAGCTCCCTCCTGCTCCCCTTGTTCGGAAAGGTCACTGCTCTTCCCCTCTGGGCCCTTTTTGTGCTGCTGCTCACTGACTGAGGATCATTCCAGTTCTCTCTGGTTTTATGACCAAGAACATACATATAAAATTACTGGACCTGTAGAAAAGAAAGTCAGAAACTCTTTTCTGCACATACTATGAAACCATAACCTAATCCTCAGCCAAGTCATGTCATGTGCCTGGGACCAGCTGCTCAAAGTACACAATTTAGCTCACCGAAAAGTATGTGCCTAAACCACATCAGATAAATCATGTCCTACAAATGCCCTTATCCTCCACTCCCTGTGATGAAGGCAGCCACAGATAACTCACTTTGGAGCAGCTACCCATGCTGTGGAAATATAGGAAGATGAAGCTCAGTTGCAAGGGCATGGAGTGACAGTACAAGGGGGAATGGCTTTAAGCTGAAAGAGGGTAGATTTAGATGGGCTATCAGGAAGAAATTCTTCCCTGTGAGGGTGATGAGGCACTGGGCACAGGTTGATCAGAAACTTCCATCCCTGGAAGTGTCCAAGGCCAGTCTGGATAAGGCTTGGAGCAACCTGGTTTAGTGGGAGGTGTCCCTGCCCATGTCAGGGGATTGGAACTAGATGATCTTTAAGGTTCCCTCCAACCCAAACCATTCCATGATTCCATGAATATGAGTTGCTGCAAAGGGAACAGACTAGTCTGGTACGGCAGGAGAGACATCAGTACAAACCATCACAGCTTGGGAATGATAAAGCACCATCGGACAGCAGCACTGGAAGAATCTATGCCTTTTATTTATTTATTTCAGAAAAATACTTTTGCTGAGTTTAACACAAAAGTCATTTAACAACAAACAACAACAAACAAAATCCATACAAAAATTGAAGTGACAGGAAGAATGAAACAAATGGGATAAAATACCAGAAACTGTTAATTCCCCCCACCCCCTCCAAATCCAGGAAATTTGCACTAAAGCATGGAAGAACAGTAATTTTCCTCGACTTCCTTGCTGAAGTTTGGTCTATTGATTTCAACATTTTCAAGGAAAAAACTATGTGCCTCTGCCTGGCTTTTCCAACAGCCACTCTTCCCTGCAAAACTCCACACACAGCCCTGAGGGAAGTAACATACTTCACTGCTGGGTATAAAACCTACCAAACCAACCTTTTATTCCACATGAAGTTTCCTGGAAGGCTGTAAATCAAACCCCAACACCTCCATCCATTGTTGACACAATCTGGGGTCCATCTACCAAGACATCATCTAAGGCAAGAGCCTGAGGCTGTTGTCAGCCTCCAGGCACTGCAGCAGAGGCAGGGCAGCTCCAAGCTTCCAGAGTCACTTGGAGGCAAGGAAGAGGCATCCTAGAGTAGTCACTCTTCCCTCCAACCAGGAAGCCTACCAAAGATCCATTGTAAAATGGTGAGTTGAGGGTAAGAGGACCTACATGGGAACTGGAACTTGTTTACTACTAACCCAAACATAATGAGTAAGAAGAAAGAATCCTAAACAACAAGAACAAAAACACATGACTGTAATGCCCCATAACGTGAGTCACTCAAACATTGTATGTGAAATGCTACATCTGTTCTTCCTCCACCCCTTTCACTTCCCAAGCCCATTCTCCAACAATCTAGGACAAAGAGACAACTACACAGCTCTTCTAGGCTAGGACAGGAAAACACTATGCTTCACCCCAAAAATCACAGACTACTCAATTCCTGACCTTCTTAGGTTGGATAACAGATAGGGACTACGAAAGGAGCCTCAAGCCCACAGGAAGGGTGCAAGCAACAGGTCACACTGGAGTAAATACCTGCAGTTTGGGATAGTCTTCATCACCTTCTGTGCTGTGGTGGACAAGAGCTCCTGTTTGGGGTTGGATCTTGATGTTAGATTAAAGGCTGGACTTGATGAGACCTCCAAGGTCTTATCCAACCTCACCCAATGATTCTATGATCTTTTCTGCAGATGACACAGGGCTTGACAAGATGGGGCATAAGAAGAGCATGCACTCAAGGAAAGTGAGCTCGTGACAGTGGTCAAAGAAAGACTGACCACTAAGGGCCTGCAATGAAAATATTCCACTCGGGAAAGAAAAAGCTCTGTGGGCTGAAGAAAAGGCTCAATGTGCTGAGAAATGACATGGACACAGAAGCAGTTACTGCAGGCTTGCAGCTGAGGGATTGTGCTTGCACTAGAACACAGAGCAAGGAGCAGCCCATGGCAGCCCCTCCACTGGAGAGGGGGTTGCAAACCTCCAGGATGACAGTGGATATTGCCTCACAACAAAGGCTCAGCCTAAAAACAAACCAACCTGCCAGGTTTGGGTCTAACAGAAGGATGGGGATTTCTCAGGACTAAATATAGAGGAGGGCAAAAAAAATCCCCATCATCTATAGGTTTAAAAAACAAGTAATAAAAAGAACACATGAAAATGCTTCCAAAACAAACCGTCCCTTTTCCTGGTAGCTCTATCAAAAACAAAACAAAACACCACATAAATGTCGCATATGCTGTACATACATAGGAAAGAGGTCACTCAGCTACTGCTATAGTACACAGAGAAGCTACAACATAAGGCACTTGGGATACAAAGCATAATCAGCTACTGCACAAAGAGACAGGATTGTGCAAGTGGCAAAGCTGCCTGAAGCAAAGCAGGCAGCAGGAGGAATGCAGCAGTCAGGTTTTTGAGGGGCTGTATGTACCACCTGTTAACAGGGTCAATAGCTCAACTGCTGCAAGGTACCAGCTCTGCAGAAAAGACCAGATGAGGCTCCACGGAGATGCTGGCCAGCAGTTGCTCTTGGAGGGCACATGGCAGTGCATGGCTGGGGATGGGAAGAGGAGGACAAAGGAAAAATCACTCACACTAGACCTTCTCCATGTCCTCCCTAACATGAAGCTCTTTCCCCCCCCATGACGTTGCACTGCAGGTACCGTCGCTGCCTCTGAGCCAAAATATGTGTTATCTATCCAGCACAGGCTACGAGGAGCAATTGCAAGGTATCACCAAAGGCTCTGCTCCAGCCTCCTCCTCCAGTTCCCCAAGAAAAAAGGGGAAACCCTCTCCTGCTAGTAGCTCTTGTTTGATACTCAGAGGTCATGGGGATGGAGGAACAAGTGGAATTTGACCAACTGTCCTCATGTCCCTGCACATTTTCTCCCTCTGGTGCCCAGCATTAACTGGGGCTCAACAAGGAGAGGGCAAGGAAGAGAAAAAGACACCAAGAGGCAAAAATACCAACTCAGCTCAAAAAGGGGCAAGAAAACCAACTGTCACCTGTTCCTCAAAACATAACTGATGCAAAGGACAACCACGCCAGCCTCAAGCTAGAATTGCACTTGAAGAGAGCTAGAGTTCAGCTGCCCAAAGGGAGCTCGGGCATGCCAAGGACCAATCCTGGACTGCACATGGAAGAGGAACCCAGCTCCTCCCAGCTTTGTGCCCCCTCTCCTCACCCAGCCAAGGCAACACACCACTCAGCTGTTCCTGCTGTGGCAAAGCAGAACTAAAGCTACAGCTGACTTTGCTGCACAAGAGGCACCAACAGCAAAGATCAGCTCAGGAGCCACACTAGAGGAGAGCTGTGGGGTGAGAAGTGCCACTACTGCTCACCTGCCCAGTCTAGCCTGGTGTGTAGCACTCCAAAGAAGCTCAGTGAGATGGCACTGACACACGAAACCCCAAGCAGATGCTGCTCCCCAGCAGCAAGGAGCTCCCCAGTCAGCAAGGGACCGAGCCAGTGGGATCTGGCTTCCCACAACATCTCCTGCCAGCACGTAGAGGTGGCAGCAGGCAGAGGCAAGAAGGGAAAGTGGTCTGCAGCAACAGATGGCCTCTGAGGTAGATTTGAGACAACTCCATCTGCCAACAGCTACACATTACAAGTCAGGCTTTTCCTAAAATTCAAGCTGCTCCTTGCAGCCCCAGCTTCCTTCCCCTTCCTTCCCTGTCGTCTCGTTCACAGCTCAGAAAGGGATGAAGGGGCTGGGTTTTTTGGAAGAAACCCTGGATTTGATAGCACCTTGGGTGGATACAAGCTCTGTATCCTTTGGAAATAAAGAGTGAAGCTGGTGACTGCCGATGGCATGGCTGGACTGATACAATAGGAATGAGGAAGGCTGAGGTGACAGCATGAGGGGCACGGTCCCATTGATGCAAAAACCCTTTGCAGCAGCCAGTTTGTCATCCGAATGTGGCCATGAGCCACGAGAACACCAGGTCCATGAGGCACACACAAGCTGGCAAAGGGCCTGGGCTGACAGGAGCTAGGCCAGCGCTCAGAGCAGGGCAAGACTCAAGGGTTCACATGGACCTGAGGATGCTGCTGCCCCACAACAAGGCAACCTGCATAGCCCCAGGCCCAGCTCTGAGGTCTAGGAGGTCCAGAGCAACCACAGGGCAGCTCACCTTCTGCAGCCAAGAGAGACCCAGCTGTACTAGAAAAGCTGGGGCAAGCAGAGGCTAGGAGGTGAGCCTTCCATATGAAGAGGGAAATTCTCTCCCCTCTCTGCTGTCCAGCTCTCCAAAATTAGCTCAAAATCAGAAAATTCCACTTAACCAGCGGTCCACCATGAGACAAGGCAGAGCTGAGGCTCCTCCCTCAGACCTTGGTCTCTCTTTGCAGCATCAGCATCCTGTTGAGCGCTGGCCAGACGTGCCCCATCTCACCTGAGAGCACCCCTGAGCCTCAGGGTCACACAGCCCCAGCACATTTCCCCAGGAACCTGTTCCCATAACACACATTTGGTGCCTTCAAGCTGTCGTGGCCCTGTCCCAGGGGCTCAGGAAAGCACCATGAAGAGAGGGGAAGAACATGCTGTAGGAGAAAAAAGGATTGTTTGGAACCATCTACGATGCATTTGTAACAATCATCCAAAACAACCAAACACTAAAATAGAAAAGAAAAAATTGCACACTGCTTTACGATCAAACAAAGGGAAGCAAAACCAGGAGGGCTGGAAAAGGTTCCTACAAGGGGAAGGGAGCAGGGGAAAGGGACCTTTTTGGTTTTATTGCAAATGGTTCAAGAGAGCAAGAAAGGAAGGGAGGAGAGCGAGAGACACCTTGGGAAGATGACTGGTTTCCAAGCCATTCAACATGCCGTCCGTGAGGACCAGGAGGAGGGGCTGCTTAGTCCTGGTATCTCACCCTCCTCCCCAGGAGACAACCTTTTGCTTCTATGGTGACTTCAGCTTCTTGGTTCGAGGTGAGGTGCCGTTCTCCGCTTTTACCACTCCATTTTCATGGTAACCTGAGGATGGAGAGAGAAAATTTTGTCCCTTACACAAGCCAAAACATCAATCCTTTCAGCGCTGGCTTACATACATGGGGAAAGTCCCCACTAGGTCAGGACACTGCTGGAGACCTCCTGTGCAGGCAGCAGCCTGCTGAGGGGATGCTGAACAACAGGACTACTGCCTCCGATGATGCCACCTGCACCAGCACTCACCTGTGTCCCTCTTGAGCGGTTTGGTTTGCTGCTTGGTGCCGGTGGCGGCTGCTCTCTTCCGACTGCTCTGCTCGTTACAGTACTCCCTCCAGCGCCGCAGCTGGAAGTGGATGAAGCGCCACATCATTGAGGCCTGGAAGAGGCACACCAACAGCAGCACACTCATTCTGGCAGGGGTGGAGAAGAGGAAGGCTGAGAACAGAGCAACAAGGCCACCCCCAGCCCAGCCTTCCACCCATACCAGGCCTGGTGGCCGAGGTTCCCCTAGGTGGCAGGTGCCATCCCTCCAGCCACCATTTCTTCTGTCTGCCATCCCCTGAGACCAGAGCAACCACTTCCCTCTCCCTCCACACCATAAACGCCCCAGGTGCTCAGGGCATCACTGACTCTTAGAACACTAGGCCAGGAATGGACAAACAGGATCATCTCAGCCAGCACTACCTAACCACAGTCTGCACAGTCAAGGTATGACATTCCCAGCTGCTCTGTACATCTAAAAGGTGGATGTGGTAGAAGGGACCTAATAAAGTCCTTTGAATCCTTCAGCTGTACCAGCAGTCCATGCACTCAGAAATCTTGGGAATGACTAGGCCTAGCAAATTCTGAACTAAAGCTACAGCTGCTGTATGGGGGAGAAAGGCTCCCAGTCTTCACAGATTGCAAGGCATGAGGAGTCCATCCCACCCTCTGCTCTCTACATCAATAGGCAGCAAAACATGTCCAAGCAGAAGGGAAAATGCCTTTTCATTGACCACATCCATATAAATGCAGTTACAGGTGCAGCAGGGAAAGCCTGCAAGCCTTTCTTTAAGACAGGCTCATGCTTTGTCATTTCACTCAAATGAACACTTTGTTTCCTGGCTTTTCCCCTCAATTGTGGTTCCATAGCCTTTAAAGACCTCATTGTGCCCTCCACACCATCCCAGCTCACTAGGACCTTCCTTTAACAGAACCAAGACAAGATCCCCACTGGCATTTTCAAACTCAACAAAACCCACCTTGAGGTAAAACAACCAAGGAAGACACAGGAGACATTCCTACCTGAAGAGGATATTGTTGAAGAAGAAGCTGAGGAAGTTCTCTCTCTCGGGGTCCAGGGCTTGGCTCTCAACCCGTGGCAGCCCAAAGCCAATGACCAGGATGTACAAGGTGAGGGTGAAGAGCCTTGTGACCACAAACACCACAGCCCAGACATTAAACCTGCAGGAGGGCAAACAGAGGTGTGGGCAGGAGCAGCCCCCAGCGCTGCACTGGGAGGTGACAGCAAAGCCCCCAGCTCTGGCGAGCTCCAGAGGAGGATGGAAGCCATGGGCAGCTCCCCTGCTTACAGCTTCTCGTTGTTCTCATCTGTGAAGCAGACCAGCCGGGCCATGTGGAAGAAGAATTCGGCTAAGTACTGCAAGAGCAAGAGGATCAGCCCCAAGCGGGTTAAGCTAGAAGGAAAGAGGAATTAAAACGTATCACTGGGCCAGTCGACCTTCATCCTTCAAATTCAGCTATAGCCTCTCCCCTGCCATCCCTGAACTGCAGCACTAGCCCAAAAATGGACCTTTCTGCAGCACTAGGGATTGGTCTGCAATGGGGAAAACCTCCGACCTCAAAACATCATAGAGCCATGGAATCATAGAATGGTTTGGGTTGGAAGGGACCTTTAAGGGTCACCTTGTTCCAACTCCCTGCCATGGGCAGAGACACCTTCAAATAGACCACATTACCAGGTTATAATCCACATCTGTCTGGATGCTCTCTCCTAAATTTAGCCGGAAGCCCTGAACGCTTCCAGGGCTGGGGCAGCCACAGCTTCTCTGGACAAGCTGTGCCAACACCTCACCATCCTCACAGGGAAGAATTTTCCCCAAATATCCACTCTGAATCTCTCTTTTATGTGAAAACCATCCCCCCTTGCCCTATCACTACCTGCCCAGGCAAAAAGTCGCCCTCCAGTGAAAAGTCACTTTATTTCCTTTAAGCTCCCTGCCCTGCTAAGGCTTCCTGAGTGACTCCCACTGCAAAGGGACCTGCTCAGCCCCATCCATGGCATAGGACAGGATGCTGAGGCAGGTTACTCACTTGAGCAGGTATGCACCAGTGATGTGCACCAGGTAGAGTGTGATGCAGCGCAGCTGGCGTGGGATCTCCTCCTGGCAGTGCATAAAGCTCTGTTAATCTCCCAATCCTCTCCACCAGCCCTTTCCCAAAGCTTCCTCTCCCAAAAGCCAATCCTACCCAAAAGGGTGGGATTCCCAGGTGGCACAGGAGGGCCCACTTGGCTCTCACCTTACGAACTTTTTGGAAGTAGAGCTCTGGCAGGGCATGCAGCCAGTACGCCAACTGGCACAGGTAGAAGAATTTCACCTGGAACCTGAAATGCAGGGAGAAGCCATGTGAGCCAGCCTGGGGCATGGTAGGACCCCAAGGATCCAGGCACCAGGGCAGCATTGGGCAATCCCTCCACTGCACTGAAGCCATGGGATTTAGGAGACATAGTTTCTGGGATGAAATTATTTGTTGAGCTGAGTTATCTTGAGTTATCCAGATGTTCATGCCGTGGTCTCCACGCTGTCAGCAAACCTGACTTTTGTAAAAATTCAGGAAGGGAGGATTATCCCCCACTTAATTTTTACAGTGAAACATGAACAGCAAAGAGACTTGCCCAAGGTGATGCAGGAAACAGAGTAACCAAGCCCACAAGATGTTCCTCATGGAGGAAACCCTTTAGAACACACTTCCCAGACTCACAAAGAGACATTCACCATTCCTCATGATCACACTGCAGCATCCTTGCAGCAGGGTGCATGCAAAGGGTGCTGTGCTGTCAGCACCCAACTCCCAGCCACAGGGAAAACCAAAGAGAGGAAGGAAATGGCCAGCCCCAGAACAAAATGCCCTTGCAAGTGCTTACGGAAGATAAACATGGGGGTAGTTTTCCCACAAACTCCGAGGGTTTGATATGTATCCTTCCTGAAAAAGAGAAGACATGCAAGACTTCAGCAAAAGAAACAGGCTGTGACAGGGTGGCATGATGCCACAGCAAAACAAGGAACTAGGAATGACACCAGACTCCTTTCAGCCTGCAGAAACAAAACATGTCCCCTGCAAGAGCCTATCCAAAGCTCACTCACACTCATGGGTCTCCAGCGTCTCTCTAAAATATCTCCAGGCCCTGTGTTCGGGGGTGAAGGCTGCTTGCTCAGTTTCAAAGGGTCCTATGTTTAGGATAGGATGTTTTGGGGGTTTGGATGCTCTGGAGGTGTGGGGGTGAGATGGCTGTAGTATGGCTCAAGCAACTGTGTGCATGGTCCAGGGGGCTTCTTCCCCACTAGCATTTCCAACCCCAGTATCACTTGAGCAGTAAGAAGTAGTTCTGAAGAGAAATGCCTAGAAAGAGAATTTAATATCCATTCAATAGTTTAATTTTCCATCTCTTGCCTTATGCTTGCAGGGCAAGTTACAGGATGGGCCTCCCCTCTTTCTCCTGCCACAGGGATGCAGCACTGGGCCTTGCAGGGAAATTTGCCCTGCCAAGTCACCATCACCCAAGCCCTGTCTGCCCCAAGCCCTTTTCTTGGTTACAGAAGGACCCCATGAGCAGTGGGAAGGGGACCTTTCCCTGAACATCTATCCTCGGTGCCACTGGAGACCACAGCTGGCAGCAGGTAGTGAAACAGCATCACTTCACACTGCCAAAATAGCCAGATCTCTCCCACACCATCTGTTCTTCCCACCCACTTCCTCCACAAAATAATGTGTTTTCCCTCTGAATTCTTCTCCCAGCAGTTTTAGGGTAACACATCTCCAATGTAACCCAAGGCACGGTGTGGTTTTCCTGTTCTCAGTGATCCCCTCACTGTCAAATTGCCAAGAGAGGTACCACAAAGAGGGATCCCAAAAATCTGCCCATTAGCCGCATGACCCTGCTAAAGGCATCCAAAAACCTGAAGGCATTGTACATAAATAAGGAGGAAAATAGAAGCTGAGAAGGATGGCAGGACCCAGAGCAGGACCAGGCAGGATTTCTGGTATCCAGCTTCAAAAATATTTCACAGCCCATTGCTTATACCTTGCACAATGCAGAAGAAGGACCTCCCAAAACTGCCCTCACTCAGTGGCTGGCAAGACCCACCACACTTGAAGCCTAGACTTACTGAGATGTGCCTGTTTTGGCCCAGGGACTTGTTGGAGACTCTGCTGACAGTGGGATTTTGCGCTCCAGTAACCACAAACACCCCCCACCCACCCCCCAGGAACCCAAATCTCGGCCAGCCCCGAGCCTTACCGTCACTACAACATACAAGCACCAAATCACAGAGGTGAGGTGGAAGGCAACCAGCTGCCCTGACTCATTGAACTTGCTGTGTTTGACCTTAGAGAGATGCAGGCGTCTGTTGATTTTCTGGGAAGGAGCAGAGGGAGAGAAAAAGAACAGGAGAACATGAGCCACCAGGTCATCAACCCTCTCTTCTCCTCCTCATCCCAAGCAGCCTCCAGAGATGAAGCCTCACTCATCATCCCCAGAATTGCATTTAAGGGCAGCAGAACCATGACCCCCAAGGGATTCAGGATATTTTTATGACTCAAGGCATGGAATGGCACTCACGTCCAGAGCGTATTCCTGCACCACTGCATGCAGGATGATGGCGATGAAGATGTAGAAGAGGATGGTGACCAGATCCTTGAGCCCATAGTGGTACTGGACCAGCTCTCCATCTGCAAAGAGACCAAACGGTGGGTCAAATCCCCATGACCCAAATGATTTCCAAGTAAAGGCTTAAGGGGTTAATGGGGGAGGGGGCTAATCCAAACATGCAGCTTGGATGGGGACACCAGAGAGAGATTATGACTGTGCCAATGGCTGGAAAAAAGGGCTCTATCCAGGGTTAGTTCATGGCAGAGGTGGGTGGTTTCTCCTCTAATAGTTACACACCTCAAGGGAGGAGACACTCAGGATACTTCAAGCTTTCCCTGCCAGAGATGAAGGGGCTCCAAGTGAAAAATTCTTTGTTAGGAACTGCAGTGATAGGACAAGGAATAACAGGCTCAAATTGAAAGAGGGGATATTTAGGCTAGATAGTAGGAAAAACATTTTTAACATGAGGGTGGTGAGACACTGGAACAGATTGCCCAGGGAAGTGGTGGCTGCCCCAGTCCTGGCCAGTGTTCAAGGCCAGGCTGGATGATGCCTTAAGCAATCTGGTCTAGTGGGGAGATGTCCCTGCCCATGGCAGGGGGTTGTGACTAGATGATCTGTAAGGTCCATTCCAACCCCTAAAATTCTATGATTCTGTGAAAACATGGAGGTAGCACTGAAGCAGGTGATAGGATCAGGGACGCCCCACTGGGAACATTAGATCTCAGGATGGTATTTTCATCCCCTCAGTTATGGCCAGACACCCAGTCTCTCCCACTCACTCCTGAAAGCTGATGGAGGAGGATTCAGATGCCTAAATGCAGATGCCTTGTGCTATTAAGAGATCTGAGACAGCAGCACAGGGCTGGCAGATGAGAAATAGGTCCCACGGGAGGCTTTGCTCTTCTGGAGCAACAGGAGACCCAAGAGCACCCAAAACACCACAGGAATCTGCATATAGACAACTATTTGCAGCCCTGCAGCTTATGGGGAAGACGCAGGTTTCGGGAAGCTGCTGTTTTTGTGGCACACTGCAGAAAGCATCTCATCTGTCACCTGGCTCTGCTTACCCTTGAACAAAGCTTCAGTCCAGATTTTTAAGATTTGAATAGGTTTTATGAAAACACCTGGCAGAAGGATTTGAAAACACCCTGTCCTCAGGAGCTCCAAGCTGGGTGCTGGGCAAACCCAGAGGTAAAAATGTTGTCTGGATCCCAGACTAAGGTAAAAGAGAGAACTGCAAGTCTAAAGAAAATAATATGCATAGGTGCAACTGCTCTGCCTCCTCTCTCCAGGGCATCTCAGGCACTGCTCTAGCAGGAGCTGTGAGAGATGTGAAATGGCCTTGGAAAAAATTAAGGTGGGCAATCACCCTCCAAACAAGCTGCTGCACCAAGGTCTCTCTCCCCACAGACTCTGTTAGCTCATGCTCTATATTGACACCCTAATACGTGGCTCTGGTGAGATGTTTCTGTGCCCTGGGATCAGGAAAGAATAAATCACTTAAAAACCAGCAGAGGAAGTTGTCTGGACTGTGCCACAGGGGAGCAGGACCACAATTCAATCTGTGAGTTGGATGATTTCTTCAGCCATAACGTTCAAAGATTTTAAGGGCAGAGCTTTCATCTTCCGCATGTCTGCCTCCTTGTAGCTCCACTAATCCCAACACCCTGTTCTTTCTTTGGATGATTACTCAAACACTTCTAATTAACTGCAGTTTTCTGCCACCAAGCCAGGCTGTGTGCCCCAGGCACTTGGCTCATCCAGAGCCCAGGGCTTTACCCAAACCACCTCCTGCTGTCCCAGCACTGGTGCCCAGATTGCTGCCAGCTCCAGAGGGGCTCTGGGCCAGGAAGGTAGCTGCAAGCAGCCAAAATATGAACAGGGATCAAGCCTCCAGCTGCCTCCTGGCTTGGAGCTGGGATGCATCTTCTGGTCCATTTGGTTCAGAGCTGCACCAGCTTGGAGCCTCCTTGAATTACTCCATTTGAATCAGGACCATAAGCAGCCTGGAGCAGGGATGCTGTGCACCACACCCATCTCGATATCCTCATCTTGTTTGATCCCCCAAAATTAGCAAGACAGGAACTATATGTGCAGCCCCTGCTGTTTAGCAAAGAGGTAAATCCCTCCTACTACTCAGCAGGACATGGAGCTACTCCAGGCATGCAATCAGGCAGTTTGATCCTGCCTGACCAGGCCTGGAACAGGATCCTCACCCTGCAGAGCCCAGAATGGCCTGGCCATGGCAGAAACACAAAGAAAGCCCCAAAAGCCCTTGGAATGCATTTCTTCCCAGCCCTGGCAGCATGAGGGTTGGCAGACATGATCAGCGTGCTCTGAGTTGCTCAAACTTCACTTCTTCCCAAAATATCTTTTCAACATCTCCATTACTACCAGAGAAGAGCTCAAACAGTGTGATAAGTAGAGGGTGAGCCCAGGCCCACTGACAGAGAGGGTTTGGGGCAGAGCATGACTCGACCCTCCCCTTGGGGTAAGCAGAAGCATCACTTACCTGCTATAGGCACACTAACATTATACTGAGGTAAGATAAAGAGGAAGGCTGTCTTCGCTGTGACCTGTCAAAGACACACAAAGGGGAAAAAAATGCAAATCAGTTGTTGAATCCGTTCCTCTGCCACTATTTATGCTCCTTTCCTACCACACTCAGAAAGGCAATCGTCCAGGGAGATCTGTAGGCACCAACTTGACTCACAGGAACACCTTTCAGCAAGCAGATTGCTAGGGAATAGGTTTTCTATCAGAGACTTGGGAAGAAGAAAAAGAGGTATAGAAGAGGGATAAACCTGGAAAAGCAATGCAGCTGAAAAAGCCACCAGTTAGCATGACAGGGGAAGCTCCCCACCTCCCCTTGAGGATAAGCATCCCTCCAGTAGCATGGACTATTCTCACATGTGACCTGCTGCTCAAGGGCCACATGGAACCAACTCAGAAGACCATTTGATTAATTAAAACCATTTCTCATTCCCATCCACCCAGGCAGCCACATCAGAAGCCTGGCCCAGACACTCTGCACCTGAGCAAGCTCAGAGGCTGCAAAGCCCCATGGAATGGCTACACATGGATTTAGCCCCGCATCCTTGTGGAGGCTCCTCTAATAGCAGCCATGGGATCGGTGAGGTTGGACCCCTTTAGAGATCATGCAGGTGCCCATGAGGGTCCCACAGGGCAGGGGAAAAGTAGCTTTGACAAAGGAGTTGAACCTCATGCTGGCTACACTCAAGGTCTCAGAGGCATGTCCAAAAAGGTGAAAAATAGCCTGGGATGAGACATGGAGGCCCCTGCACACCAGGGCTGTGCTGCTCACTCTTCATTTATAGAATCATAGAATAGAATCATAGAATATCCTGAGTATTAAGTCCAGCTCCTGCCCCTGCACAGGACACCCTAAGAATCACACCATGCGCCTGAGAGCATTGGCCAAATGCTTCTTAATCAGGCAGGCTTGGTGCCATGACCACTGCCCTGGGGAGCTCTTCCCATTCCCAAACACCCTCTGAGTGAAGAACCTTTTCCTGATATCCAACCTAAACCTCCCCAGACACAGCTTCATACTGTTACCTCATGTCCCATCACTGGCCACCGGAGAGGTGACCACTGACTAAACTGTTACTCATTCAAGGGAATGATCCTCCCCAACAGTGATGCAGGAGGCTTTGTAAGGATGCGGCAGAGTATCCCACCCCAGTGCATCCGCAGGATGCCCCAAAGCAGCATCTCCACAACTAATGTGCCCTCAAGCCAGGACCACAGCAAAATCCAGTACACAGACATCCAACACCAAATGTTCCTTCATCCCATCCAGCTTCACACTGGCAGCAGATCACCAAATCTTTCCCCTTCCGATGGCCCCAACCCTTTGCAAGCACCCAGCATCATACACAACCAGCCCAAAAATATCCCATGCCTGTCAAACTCTGATGGAGATGAGCCGTGTTTCACATAGATGGAGCCGCCACTATTCCAGAGCTGCAGGCTATTAAAAACCCAGATGGAAATATTGCTCCATGACTTGTGGGGGGGACACAGGGGCTTTGCCAAGTGTTCCCATCCTTCCCCTAGGAGCATTGAGCAACTAGTCAGCAGCTTCGCTCCACTGGCACAGGCAGCCCCGGCTGGGGGCCATCAAGATCCACAGCATGTTTTCATGATGTTTGGGGATTTAACTTTTTTTCCACTTAAAAAAAAGGAAATCTCACATGTTGTGCTCTGCTTGTGGAGAAGTAGATACAAGAAAGAGAGACCATGGGCAGAGTTTGGGGTGGGAATGGAAAAAGTGCATCGCCTGGCCTCAAGCTGGCTTAAGGAGACACTTCTGGCACTTAAAGACCTTGCTGGCTAGAAAAGCAAAGTTGCTTCATCCCAGGGCAGTACAGCACTTCCAGAACCTGGACTTCACATCCAAACTTCATCACAAGCTGGTGCAGGGCTTGAAACAAATGCATGAAGCCAGCAGTGGTGTCCACATCATGGATGTGCCAACAGCAGCAGGCACGGAAGGACTTACAGCTACTTGAGTACCTGGCTGACATCCAGAGGTGTAAATTGCAGGAAACAAGAAATCATCTCCAGATGAAGCCTCCTAACTTGCTGGAGGGACCATAAGCCAGACTTGTGGGTCTGAAAAAATGGCCCTGGTGTATCTCCAAGGTGTGAAGCAATGCTTGCATGGTGCCCAACCCCAACATGATTCGCAAGGACTCTCCTAATCCTCTTTACTAGAGGACCTGGTAGGAAGGTTTCCTCCATCCACTCTAGGATCAAGCACTGCTTTGTCCTGTCTCCACACCTGTCTTTGCTTCCTGTGGGCTGGAGGACCACCAGCAGCTTTGGAGGCCACCTCTGCACCTCTTCACCCCTCTACCTTCCATTACAGAGGGGTAGTGGGTTGCTTTCTAAAGTCTGTGTAGAATATTTTACAGCCTAAGATAAATGAACCTCCTGGATACAGACAGACTCCTGACAGATTGATTTCCAAGGACAAAAATGCCTCTCTGCTCCACTTGACAGATGTGAGAGCCCAGGTACACACCTGCAGCCACTCACTAAGGGCCACAGCGGCCAAATTTGAACCTCTGAGCATCCAACCTCCTCATCCACCTCCACATCTCACAGACTTTACATAGAGAGAAGGTCTCCTCTCAGGCATCAAAGGCATTCCTTTCTCCTGCAACTGGTTGGAAGTGTTCACACTGACCATGGAACACACACCTGGCTGGGGAACCTCCACCTCCTGATAGCACCACGAGGACATCTCAGTTCAGCTAGGCAAAGACTCGCTGTTTCTACCAGTAGATGAAGCACGAAACACATGGGATGAACCACCCTGAGCAGGACACTGGTGACATTTCTCCATCTTGAAGTTGAAGGACAGCCTGTATGTCCATGGAGGGACCTGTGTCTTGTTGCCATTGCTCACAACATGCCCCTTACCAGCAGGCACGGAGGGTCAGGTGACTTGACTGAGGTTGCAGGTGAGCTCCATCAAGTAAACATCAAGCTGAAAATTCCCACATAATCCCCCCAATATCCCCTCGACTGCATCAGCTGGGAGCACCCATTGCTACACAGCCCTGAGTAGGGTATAGAGCCAGAAATCCCACTGAGCACCTTCAGCCTTCTGGGAAACAGGGAACACCTGAACCATGACCTCCAAGAACACCACCTCCAGTTCCCTGCAATGCAAAAACCAGGTTTCCTTGTCTTGGGAAGGAGTTATGGGCACCAGAGATGGCAAAGCTGAAGAGTTCCCACTGAGCAATTCACAAACAGCCAGGGAAAGCAGAAGTTTGGAATGGGAAGAGCAACATGAGGATTATTCAGAGGCACAAGACACTTGCCGTCTGTTTGCTCTGAAACAAGATGCTGGTATGGGAAAGGAAGCACCAGCCACACTCCTGCCTTCCAGGGCAGGGAGCAGAGCCAGAGCTACTGCAAAACTGCTGCTGGTAGGGGCAGAATTCATGGAATCACAGAATCATTAAGGTTGGAAAAGCCCTCTAAGATCATCAAATCCAATCATTAACCCAGCACTGCCAAGGCCACCACGAAACCATGTCCCCATGTGCCACATTGTATGTTTTCTGAACACTTCCAGGTATGGTGACTCCATCACTTCTCTGGGCAGCCTATTCCTACCCTGATCACCTTTTCAGCAAAGAAATAGTTCCCAATATCCAATATGAACCTCCCCCAGCGCAACTTGAGGCCATTTCTTCTGATCCTGTCCTTGTTACCTGGGAGAAGAGACTGACCCAAAAAAAGCCTTCACTGCCAATGCTTTCAGGAACTGGAAATAATATCCAAGCCTAAACTCCCCTGATGCCAGTTTTTATAGGGTGGGAGAGGGATTTGTCTGCATGGGATGAGCAGAGCAGGGCCATAGAGGAAAAGCTGCATATTCCTCACCCATTCCTTGCCCTGCATCAAGGGTACTTTGTGCAACCCAGCACTGGCCAAGGGGGTGAAGGAGATGCTCCTAATCCCTGGCCTCATCCTGCCTTGCAGGAGGGATGTGGCACTTGGGGACATGGCTTGGTGGTGAACACAGTGGTGCTGGATTAATAGTTGGTCTTAATGGTATTAGAGGGCTTTTTCAACCTTAATGGTTCTATCATTCTATGTGTTTAAACCAGGTAAATTTGGGAAGCAGTTGTCCTGAGAGCTCTCTACAGCCACGTAAAAATAACCACACCCTCAGCAGCGACTGGGTTTGTGGTGGTTAATCCAAGGACCAAAGGGCAGATAGACTGTGAAGAGGCAAAACTCAACATGCTCACCAAAATGAGATTCCTGTGATGCTCAGAGCAGCCAGGACAGGTCTCAGGCTGTTCCTCATGGCTCAAAATCAAATCAGCACATCCACCTCAAAGCCCTTGATAGCAGAACAATGGATAAAGACAAACATTCCCAGCACTACTACACATCTACTATGCATCTACTATCTACCACTAGGCATTTACTCCCCGGTAATGCAGTGACTGGGAAAATACCCTTGCTAGCCTGGAGCTTGCTGCCTAATACAGAGCAGCAAAGCTCCCCCTGACCCTTTTAAGAATCACAGACTCCCAGAATGGTTTGGGTTGAAAGGGACCTTAAAGCTCATCTCATTTCAACCCTCTGCCATGGGCAGGGACACCTTCCACTAAACCAGGTTGCTCTAAACCCCACCCAGCAATTTAGAAGATGCTGTTTTTTCCTGCCACAAAAAGCTCAAAGAGCCCAAACCAAGATCCCAGTTTTACTTATGCAGATGTGCAAGTGGCTTTTAATAAAGGCATTTAAGCACACACATCCAGGCAGCTTAGCACCTCCCCCAATATCTACCCACTGCAACTCTCAAACACAAGTATTTTCAGGAATGAGGGATAAGTTTTGAGCATCCTTCACAGAGAGCTACCAGGGCACTCTATGAACTCTGTGAACAGCTTGCCCAGATAGGTTGTAGACTGCCCAACCCTGGAAGCATTCAAGGCCAAGCTGAATGGGGATTTGAGCCACCTGGTCTAGTGGAAGGTGTCCCTGCCCAAGGCAGAGAGAGGGTTGGAATGAGACAATCTTTAAGATCCCTCCCAACCCAAACCATTCTGTCATTCTATGAAACCCATTTCCCCTTCGAAAAGCCTCATCCCAGCAGGATTTGTAGTTGGTGCTGCCTTCACCCCAGCCACAAACCCCCAGGCACACTGCTATCCCCACAGTCCTGCTTGAGTTAAAATCACTTTGGAGGAAGGAAGCAACTCCAAACCTCCGGCAGGGGAGGCTGGGGGAGTTTCTGCAGTCAGAGCTGGGAAATATTTCCAAGGGCTTGAAAAACAACTCAAACTAATAACAGATAAAATGCTATCTGAAGGCTTTTCTCACAACTTAAGGGTATTTTTCCTCCAACCAGCTGGAATGTTTACTGGAAGACAAACTTGCTGATCCACGGTATGGATTGACATAGGTCCTCTATGTAAACTAAAGCCCAAACTTTGGACCAAAGCCTTTGAAAGTAAACATCTGGCTTTGACACCCCCCCCCCCGAGGGCAGTACAGCCCCTCTGCTCCCACACATACGCTCATCCCCCAGCACAACACAATTTTCATTACCTCACACTCCCTCCTGTTTATTCCCTTTTAAAAAGTAAACCTAAATCCTGCTTTTTCCCCCCCTTTTCCTACTCATCCCCAACTATTCAGCCCTGCTGCCTCAGTTCCCCCACCTGGCAAAGACCAGGGGAGGCAGAAATGCATTTTGTTTTCCTTCATTAGCAATGGGAAGGCCTTAATTTTTAGAGTACTACAGAAGGGACTGGGAAGGGGAAAGTATATTTAGCAGGAAGCCTGGAAATAGCAGCTCATTCGTCAGCCGCCTTCGCTGGACAGTGTCACAACCCAGAGTTTGGGAGCCTGTGACTCACTGCCACGCTCTGGGGGAAAGCCCAGTGAGGCCACGGCATCTCTTACAAAACAATGGTTTATAACTTTATTGTCATCTCCTTATGCATAAGACTGAGCCTCAGTTTGCTCATCTTAGAGATTAGCCCAGCAGTCCTAATCTAATATAGAAACTTCCTCAAAATCAGTGAGGTCTCCCCCAAACTCAACCCAGAGGCTCACTGACCCCACCCCAAGCAAAGGAGCCACCCTGGAGGGGACACAGGTCACTGGGCAGCTGCAGGTTAAACCCAGCCTAGCCTGCCCTTGGCTTTGTTTTTCTGCAAAGCAGGGTGGAAAAAGGTATGCAAAGAGATTTCTGAACAAGAATGGGAAACACCTGTTTCACATTTCTATACAGAGTCACTTAAAATAGTTTTTCACCAGAAAAAGGGGACTTTTTTCTTTCTGGGCTCCAGCAGCCACACACATGCAGCAAAATCCCTCCCTGGCACCACACAGACACACACCCCAGGTGTGTTTTCACACCCTGAGGGCTTAGAGCTGGCTGGGAAGGAAAAACACTCTGCCGTGCCCAGCTCTGGACAGCTCTTTTTGGGGAAACTCCCTCCAAGCCCAGGGCTTTCCTCCCTGGGCAATGCTATGATCATCTAAACACTGCAACACTCAAATTCGACACACCTGAAACAACAACAAGCAGCTTCATGCCACACTCTGTGCCCCCAAAATCCCATCACAACTGGTAGCTACTCCCTGCTGTGGAAGAATCACCAGGTTGGTGAATCCCTTTGGATGAGGAGGAGGTTGTGTGCCCAAAGGGATGCTCAAGGTGTACCTCGCACTGCACCTGGGGAGAGGAAGGCCCGTGGCAGCCCTCCAGCATCACCCTGAGCAAGGTGCTGGAGCAAGGAAGCACTCAGCTCCTGGGGGATGCCTGGGAAAAGGTTAAAAATCTTACTTGTGTCTTCCCAAAGAAACCTCCCCTGCAGGAAACAGCCTATTGTAAGCAGGATTCAGCCGTTTCCGCCAAGTCTGAGCCTGGCCACCGGCATCAGGGAAGGTGCAGAGTGGGAAGCAGGGACAAAGAGAGGAGTAGAAGGGACAGTGGCAAGAGGAGCTGAAAAGGTGTCAAAAGGCAGAAATATCCAAGCTGCCACCAAAACTCACTGTAGAGGTAGCACACGTGGGCACGGATGGCTTGGAGGGCTGGGGAAGAGCTCTGGCCTGATTTCTCCTTCAGAGGAAAAGAAAGTAGAAGGAATAAATATAGTAATAAAATAAAATATCCACAAGGACCAAGAGCTGTCCCAAACCCCATTTCAACAGGAAGACAGGGATGATGCTGCTGGGCAGGGATGCAGCCAGGCAGTGCAGAGAGAGCACTGGAAGTCTCCCTGGCATGGAGAGGAGCACCATCTCCCAGTGCTCTGCTGGGAGAGCAGCAAACAGCTGCCTTCAGTACACAAGAGATATCTAATTAAAAGACATTTAAAAAACCAGAAACACCACAAACCTCTCCCTGTTGGCACCTCCACAGGGGGTTCAGCACGTTTCAAAACCACCCTCGAAGCATTCTACCAACTAAAAGCCCTCACAGCAGCCAAGCCCATCCCTCTCCAGGATGGGGGTTCTGACATGCAACCTCAGGCACCAGCACCCTGAAAGAAACATCTGCAGGGAAAAACCCTGCGACAGAAACGCAACCTCAGTGGCTTTAAAAAGAATTAAAGTACAACTACAAAACTTGCAGCCCAACTTTGCTGCATTTGCATGTCGTTTTGGAATACAGCTGGCCCTCTTGGGTTAGTTTTGAAACCTTTAAACAAACATATATATGCCCAAACAGATCGAAAGGGGTTTGAGTGCTGGAAGCGACTCATTCAATGCATTCGCAGGAAAAAAAGCGGGGCGGGGGGGAATAAAGAAGAAGTGGGCTCCAGCAGGAGGGAATTAAGGAAATGAATTTCCTCCTGCTGCGATTTGCTACAGAAGGCGCCTTTCCTCCTCCTCCAGGCCCCCCGGCCACCCCTTTCCCATCCGGATTTGCTTTGAGACGTGGCACTGCGTTGAAGGGGAGGGTTCAGCGGGGGAAGCGGGGGAAAACCTGCCCCCGCCGCGGGCCACCGCTCCGAGCCTCGGAGTTGGATGCCCAAAGCAGAGTGAGACACACGGCAGTGGCCTCCAGCCCTCCCCTATCTCCTCCCCGAAACAGCAGAGGAAAAAGCAAGCTGGGACGGA
>NW_008667646.1:0-60580 GCF_000695815.1 Acanthisitta chloris
AAAAATGCCTCTATTTTCAACAGATATATTTGCTATGAAGAGTGAAAGTGTTCTCTAAGCTTTGGGAAACTGGTTAAGCTGTCTTGCAGATCTGCAGGACTTAATATAGATTTAAGCAATTCATCATTTCTCAAAGTTAAGCTTACTTTCATACATGTCATAATTTCCTATTATGCCACTCTCGAAGTTATATACCACTCTGAAAACATCATATGCCATTCTGCAGTGCTTCTACAGCGCTTCAAAGATCACATTTAACTTCAAAAAATGCAACCACAGCCACTTCTTTAGATACTAATTTTTATATAAGGAGTATAAATCAATTTATTAGGCCAATTTTTAAACATTCTAAATTCAGATTGCATTTGATACCACTTCCACTGACTGACCAGGTAGGTGTTCTGCTATTTAAAAGCACAAGAAAATATAATTCAGCTCACTTATCTTCCTAAGTGGTTACATATCATGTGATTAAATCCTTAAAACACATTTCTGAACTAGATGATTTACTTTTGTAAAGTAATTTTAAACCGCTGTCTACACAAGGACTCAAAAACTGTAATAGCTATGATTTTCTGCAATTTTTTTTTCAAATAGTGAATATATTGTCTCTCTGAGAATGGTATCTGTCAATATCACAATATGATAGCATTCAAACTTTTGTTATCTGCAAATGCAGAACATCCACTATTTTGTCACTTAGCAACACTGTGCAATAATTTTGCCCTCCCCACTCCCCTCTCCATTATTATGCAAAATGTGTTAGGAAAAGAAATGCTTGGAGAAAAATTGTTCCTGCACTGAGATATTTTGACACAAAAATCTTTTCTCATCAAAGATGAAAAGCACCTTGTCATTCATTTCTAACTACAGCCTCCATTCTGTCAGTACAGAAAGATGTCAACTCCCCATGGTGATGTCATACATTGACATTTACAAAACTACATTGGACTTTGTCTACTCTTGGTGTTTTCCAGAATCAGTCAGTGTCAGCACTGATATACACTGATAAAGGAAATTTAAAATTATTAATTTTAATTGTGTTTAAAGTGAAGGAAACTGCATTATGCTTTCTGATATTAATAGCTGCTGAATCATCTTTAAAACAATGGGAAAAAGCTTCATTTCATATTCCTATCTGAGACACCAAGGCATTAAACTGTAATGACAACAGAGATTTCACACTCCAAGAATCAATTTGAATAGATGTAAACTTATTAAATATTAAAATGAACTATTTAGTGTTCTGCAATTAGTGTTAACATCCAGGCTAAAACTACCGGTGGGGAAATAGCAGAATGGAAGTGGCAACCATGTGAGAATGCAAAGCCTTTGAGAAACTCTAATCCTGGCCAAAACAGCATTAGACAGTCTAATTCAAACTACAGATTAAGTCATATTAGCATAAATCAGGAGAAGAGATAAACAAATCCCCCTCATTAGTTTTACTTAACACAGTGTCTCTTATTAATTTTCTGAAATTAATAGAAAATACTTGTAATTGTGTGAGTTTAAGCTAGAATTTTATTTTACATCTTATTAGGAATTATCTACAGCTGTCAAGATAACCACAATAACAAGAACTTTGTTGCTCTTGAAATAATTGTCCAATAGGCATTCTTGGCAATTTCAAGACATAATTAAGAAGTCCAGCTATGAAATTATTATAGGGTATCCAACTTATTAATGAACTCAGTACAGTTATGAAACATTTCTAAGTTACTGCTTTTTCATATTTTCACATAATCCTAGAATACCAGTTGGAAGGGGCCTCAAGGACCATCTGGTCCAACCTTTCTTGGCAAAAATACGGTCTAGACAAGACGGCCCAGACCTCTGTTCAGATGAATCTTAAAAGTGTCCAATGTTAGGGAATCCACCATTTTCCTGGTGAGATTATTCCAATGGCTTATTGTTCAATCAGATTCTCCCCCGGAGATTTTGTCTTCCTTAATTTTAAGGAACAAACTTTTCTCAAGGAGGGCATGATATACTATATGGCTTCTAATACCTTGTTCTGAACTAAGAATTGGATTCTCTTCTTTTTGGGCTAAGGTTATTCTTAGTCTCTTTTTAGCCAAGTATGCTCCATCTTATAGAAAACTGCCCTTGGGAAAACTTGTCCCAAAGGCAATGAAAGCATAGCCTTGAAAGAAAAATCAAAATGGGGCAAAATCAAATGCCTGTTGAAGAAGCACATTTTTAAGACAGAATCCCTATGAATTATTATTCTACTTTCCATCTAAATATTCTTCCTCCAATAACAGAATAAAACTAAAATGCACAAAATGTATTGAATCTCTTACATAGATTATGATCTCTATGGAAATGGCACTGAACAACTCCCATTTTAATATACAAATATATAAAAGAAATACATGTGTTTTTAATATATATATAATATTCTGAAGTGTCTTATTATATAAACCTAACTTAGTAGATGGATATCAGACTCTATAAGTTGCATATAATACAATAATAATATAATATTACATTACTTTCGCAAACAATTCCTTAGGCAAGGATTCAATGCTCTGCAGTGCAAGAGGGTGTCCATGTCAAATAGTTACCTCTAGAGTGGTGGAGCAGATGGAAACTCCCACTCAACTGAGTGTCATCTGTGAACAGTTTGAGAAGGCACTCGATCCCCTTGTCCAGGTCATCAATGAAAATATTAAACAAGACTACCCCAATACTGAGGCCTGGAGAACCCTACTACTGACTGGCCTCCAGCTGGATGTAGCACCATTCACCGCTACTCTCTGCGCTTGTCCGTTCAGCCACTTTTTAACCCAGTGTCCACATTTAACCCAGAGTGCACTTGCCCAAGTCATGCCCTGCCAGCTTTTCCAGGAGAATGCTGCGGGAGACAGCATCAAAGGCCTTACTGAAGTCCAGGTAGACTATCCTCCAGTTGTCCGGAACCTCCCTGGTTAACCAGGACTGTTGACAAATGATGGTGAGTGACTTGGTGAGCTTATAACAACACTTTATTATCTATCACAGCAGTGGCCAGATTGAGTTCTAGCTGAGCTTTTGCCTTTCTAATTTTCTCTCTACATGACCTAACAACAACCTTGTACTCTTCTTGAGTTGTCTGACCCTTCTTTCAAACATCATAAACTCTCTTTTTCCCCTGAGTTCCAGCAAAAGCTTTCTGTTCAGCCAGGCCTGTCTTCTTCCCTGGTTGCTCATCTTTCGGCACATAGGGCACAGGGATGGCCTGGCCCTGCACCTTTAAGTTTTCCTTCTTCTTAAAATATGTCCAGCCTTCCTGGACTCTTTTGCTATTAAGGACTGTTTCCCAAGGTACTCTGAACCAGTATCCTGAACAGGCCAAAGCCCACCCTCTGGAAGACCAAGGTAGAGGTTTTGTTGACCCAACTACTCCTTACTTCACCAAGAGTCGAAAACTATCATTTTGTGGTCACCATCCCCAAGACAGCCTCCCACCACCATATCTCTCACCAGCCCTCCTTTGTTTATAAAAAGAAGGTCTAGTGGGGCACCACTCCTGGGAGTCTTGCTTACCAGCTGAGTCAGGAAGTTATCTTCCTCACACTCCATGAACCTCCTAGACTGCCTCCTCTCAGCTCTACTGAGTTTCCAGCAGACATCTGGCAATTTAAAGTCTCACACAAGAACAAGAGTTAGCAATCATGAAATGTCAGCCAGCTGCTTACAGAATATTTCATCTGCTTTTTCATTCTGCAACACTGGCATGCCACATCTATGCTCATCTCTAGTCAGCCTGGTTTTAGCCCCTTCACCTTCAAAACTAGTTGAAAGCCCTCTCAATCAGCCCTGCCAACTCATGGGTTAGAATCCTTTTACCCCTTTTAGATGGGTGAACCCCATCTGCCTCCAGCAGACCTGGTGCCATACAAACTGCTCCCTAATCAAAAAAGCCAAAATTCCACCAATGGACTGGTCTTAAGCCATGTATTGACCAGGGGTTCTTCTGTTCCTTTCAGCATTGTTCCTTGCTATTGAAGTCATTTAGGAAAATACCATCTGTGCTCCTGTCTCTTCAACATGACAGCCCAGTGCCCTGAAGTCCTTTTGATTGCCCTAGGACTTCTCTCCTCAACCTCATCACTGTTGACCTGGACAACCAGAAGTTGGTAACAACTAGAGGGTTGAATCAGTCCAGAGAATCTTCTAGTACTAGAAAGATTTCAGAAACACAGATCAGTCTATTCATGTCACATATACCTTAGGCACATATAATGGAAAACTTTTGCTGAGATTCACACAAACTGTAGCAGTTATGAACAAACAACACCTCAGTCACCATGAATGGTGCAAATAGCAGTGAAATTACCATTAGAATGAAAATAAAGTTTTATTTTCTCACTACACTGATTCTGTTTTGTGAATGTAAGTGCATCACACTGAATTTTTTTATCTTTGCAAACAAGAAACTCAACTGAGATACAAGATGTTTCATTTTAAAAATAAACACAGCTATTATGTTAATTAAAATCTTGAGCTATCCCAAGCAACTCTATGTTTCCAATGCTAACCAACTGGAAAGTTATATTAAATAGACTTCTTTCATTTTTATATTTCTAAGAAATGCCCAAAAGGCACTAAATACTAGAACTTCTTAAATAAAAGTATCATGATTTTTTAATTAGTTTTGTTTAAAAAGAAGATTCCCAGAAGAGATGCATATTGCATCTCTAACTCAGCTGTGGTGACAAATGCCAAGAAATACATAGCAATTTTACTTCTCACCCAACATGATCAATAGTAGTCATGAATTCCTGAGTAGACAGTCTCTTGTGGTAGGGGTTACTAAGCTGGTCAGCACAGACAGTAATACAGGAAATGGAAACCTATCAACCAGAGCTAATGTAAGAGTGAATTCCCTTTTCTGCCTCCATAAATTGATACTTGGTAAGTTCTACCTTTGAAACTCTTCTAAGATGTACTATAAATCAAGTTACATACTATTCTAGGAAGTGAAATAAAGGTATGGATTACTCTAGGAAGAGAAAGGGACTGGAGGAACCATTCCTGAGAACTAAGTTCTCTCACGAACTCAGGCATATAGTTTGGTTTTTTGGTCTAAACCAGCAAACTTCACGTTAAATACATGACATTTAACCAGACTTTTCATAGCATTAAAGCTCTGAAGCCAGGTCCTTTTATGTGTTACATAAGAAGAGAACAGCCACATCTTTGGCAATTTCTGACCAAACGCAAGGCTCTTTAAGGGTTACTTTAACTATTGCAATCATAGTAAAGGGAATTTTCTCTATATTTAATAGATAAGGCATTCAAATAGAAAGGCAACCACATCCTGGGCTGAATGAAAAACAGCATGGCCAGCAGGTCAAGGGAGGTGATTCTCCCCTCTCTGCTCTTGTGAGACACCACCTGAAGTACTGCATCCACCTCTGGGACCCTCAGCACAGGAAAGATGTTGACCTGTTATTTATAACAGCCCAGAGCAGGGCTGGAGGACCTCTCCTATGAAGACATGCTGAGAGAGTCAGGGTTGATCAGTATGGAGAAGACAAGGCTCAGTACAAGAGAGACATGGACCTCCTGGAATGGGTCCAGCAGAGAACTACAAAGATGGGTAAGGAACTTGAGCATCTCTCTTATGAGGAAAGGCTGAGAGGATTGGGCCTGTTCAGCCTCGAGAAGACTGAGAGGTGACATAACAGCCCAGGGCTGGAGGACCTCTCCTATGAAGACATGCTGAGAGAGTCAGGGTTGATCAGTATGGAGAAGACAAGGCTCAGTACAAGAGAGACATGGACCTCCTGGAATGGGTCCAGCAGAGAACTACAAAGATGGGTAAGGAACTTGAGCATCTCTCTTATGAGGAAAGGCTGAGAGGATTGGGCCTGTTCAGCCTCGAGAAGACTGAGAGGTGACTTCATTGAAGTATTTAAGTGCTGAGAGAGTCAGGGTTGATCAGTATGGAGAAGACAAGGCTCAGTACAAGAGAGACATGGACCTCCTGGAATGGGTCCAGCAGAGAACTACAAAGATGGGTAAGGAACTTGAGCATCTCTCTTATGAGGAAAGGCTGAGAGGATTGGGCCTGTTCAGCCTCGAGAAGACTGAGAGGTGACTTCATTGAAGTATTTAAGTATCTAAAGACAGAGTGCCAAGATGACAGAGCCAGGCTCTTCTAAGTAGTACCAACCAAAAAGACAAGAGGCAATGGGCAAAAACTCATGCACAGGCAGTTCTACCTGAATATGAGGAAAAATTTTACTCTGCTTGTGATTGCGCACTGGAACAGAAAGGTCATATACTATTCCTCACTATATTCAGGAGCCATCTTAACACAGTACTGTACCATGTGCTCTAGGATAGCCCTTCTTAAACAGGGAGGTTAGACCAGATGACCCACCGTGGTCCCTTCCAATCTGTTTGATTCTACTATGCTGTGATTCTGTAGGCAGACCTTATAATACGTGCCAGTACCTAAAGGGGGATTACGAGAAGGAGAGGGACTTTTTACAAGGTCATATAGTGATAGAACATGGGTCAATGAAAGAGAGTGAGTTTGGATTAGATATTAGGAAGAAATTCTGTAGTGTGAGGGTGGTGAGACATGGAAATAGGTTGCCCAGAGAAGCTGTGTATGTCCCCATTGCTAGAAGTGTTCAAGGCCAGATTGGATGGGCCTTTGAGCACCCTCGTCTAGTGGAAGGTGTTCCTGCCCAAGGCAGGGGGGTTGGAACTAGGTTATCTTTAAGGTCCCTTCCCAACTAAACAATTCTATGATTCTATTTTCCTCAGCTGTGCTTGTATCATGCTTTAGGCACATGAAATTTTATGGACTTCATACATCAACAACTTCTCTGTTACATATGACACAGTTAATCTCATTAAAATCCTGAAGGCAATGACCACTTCCATTTGGCAAGATCTTTCCAAATAATAAATTGTCTTTTTGAAGTTAAGTTAAAAATGGCTCATTTTATTTAGTAAAATTCAAGGGTTATCTTTTTCCAAGAAATCTGTGAACAATTTATTTACAGATCATTGTAAGAAATCATACAAAAAATCCTTCAGAAACCAAGACAAATCCAGAGTGCGGAATGCAAGCTTGTACTCTTTTCCTGAACATGATTTAATCTTCTTCTGAAATTTATTTATACCAAATTAAAATCTAATGTTGTTTTATAAATGTTACATGGCAATTGTTGAACCAGACTTGCTATTGTTTTATTCTGATATATATATATACAAGAGAATTTAGGCCAGAGTGAGATGAAATAAATATACTTTCCACAAGCGCAAGCAGACTGAATTTTGGAAAAAGACAGTTAAAAGTAAATAAAGTTTATAAGCACTTGCTTTTTCAAAAGCTGTCAGATTAAAAGCTCTTATGTAACTCCGCTAATATAGAAAACTCTGAACACATTACATGCTCTTCAGTGCTCTTAGTAGCATTAACCTATTGCAATTTTATTTTACAGTTCAAAGCAGAATTATATTAGATTAACTTAATTAATATTTTATTCATCTTTAAAAGGCACTTTTAGACATAATGAGGTTGATATTACTTACATGCAGTAATTTTATAGTATATGCAGTGTTTTAAAGGTGCTGTAAGTCTGCAACCACTACAATTTGGTTTTTTTAAAACAAAACCAATAAATTTGACAAACTGACAAATCTGTAAATGTGCAAACACTGTGTTTCAATTTAGTAAAGACATTAGAGTTGACCATATATCTGTTGTCTCTTGTTTTTTGATTTCTGATGTTTGGATGAGGCCTTGTGCAACCTGATCTAGTGAGGAGGTGTCCCTGCCCACGGCACGGAGGGTTGAGACTAGATGATCTGTAAGGTCCATTCCAACCCTTAAATGCTATGATTCTATTATTCTGTCATGTTGGTTTGTTTTTTTAAAATTAAATTAAAATCTTGCTCTGAAAATACAAGGATTTAAATATTAAAATGTACATCAGTAGCTGTATAATCAACTGTATTTCATTTCTTGTGGGTTCCAAATCTTCAAATCCCTTGTCAAACAAGCTATCCACCCTTACTAAAGAATGTACTAAATGAAATTCAGGGTTTCTCTTTTATGATTATTATGCAAAAGAAAACATTGGCTAGTTATTTAATACTCTATTCTTGATCTACATCCAATTACTTTTACAACCTATGGCATGTTTCGGTATTTGACAGAAAAGTAAATTGCTGACAAAGAAATAAAAAAATAAATTAAATGCTCCCTCACATCTCAAAGCACAAATGACATTAAATATCAATTCCATTCCAGAGTAAATACATTTGATTAGCACAATGACTTAAAGGAATGATTTGTTTCACAAGATTCAGTAAATCTGCCATTTATTCAAATATTGGTAATCACTCCAGCTGAACTGCATAAAGAACACAGAAATTAGAGGAAAGATAAACAAATACAAATTGGTTATTGCAAGGTAAATACGCTATAATGAATTTTCTATCCTATGTAAGCAACATCATCCCCAGCAGCCTATTTTGTTCTTAAACCAGTGAATATACACACATAGATGCTTAAGACTGACTTTAAGTCAAAACATTTACAGAACAGACTTTTAAGTGTCTGCTGTGTGGCTTTAATAGATTCTCTAGCACCCAAATCAATACGCACTGCTTCCTATTACTTGTTTACAGTGTTACAATTACCCTCACTCTCACCTCCAGCAGGTTCAGAGCCCTCCAACAAACCTGCCTTCACCCTACAGCCTAGACTGTCTACACTTTCTAGACTCTTCTCTCCCCTGCAGGGTAGAAACTAAAATCTGGTATAGAAGCAGCAGAAGACAGTAACAGGCAAGTGGGATAAGTCGGATTGCTTTCAGGTGGGGTGACCACATGTTCCACTCACCACAGGTAACAGTAGATGGGAAAGTGGCAATGGGACTGCATTGCATGTGGATTACCTGATACAGTCCAAGAGCCTGTTTGCCCAAACACAGACAGCCCTAGAGGGGAAGATGCCAACAACTCCTAGATTAAATGGTAAACAGGCAAATTACCAAGAAACTTTGGAAAATATGAAGTGAGCTTGAAAAGATGTACAAAAAGACCATGACTGCTAGAGAATGTTGCCACTGCAATCTCTGTCTAGGGTCTGCAGAGTATCCTCACCAGTGGGACCCCAGAGAGCCACATGCAGTCAGGACACTGCTGGTGCAGATTGCACCCACACCTCATGTGTGCACCCATAGAAACTGTCTCACCAGGGGATGGGCTGATATGGGTGTGGGCAATGCCAGAGTATGCAGGCAACTGACTGAATGTGCTAAATTCACACTTATGGGAATTAGTTATAAAAGGCTGTTCGGAACTTTAAAGGGTTAAACTTTAAACTTAGAATTTTATGTATGTTCAGCATTGTGGTTTATCTTCTGTATTGTTGATATTGATCCTGAATATATGGTTCATTGATTGTTCGTTAATTGTTTGTCATTAATAAATCAATGAACCACTTGGAACCAGGTTTGATTAAAACCACCAGAGCAGCATTTTCTGTCCAACATAGTTATAGACTAAATGCTCAAAATGTGCCTTTGAACAAGCTCTAAACATATGGCAGAGAAGAAACACTGAGGAGTCAGAAAAGGGAACACATTTCATAACCCAGTGTTAAGCACAAGCTTTTAATAGTGATCGGTGGTAAGAAAGTTGTTGAAATCAAGATATTGCAATAGAAGTGGCAAATATAAATATGCATTGATAGATACAGTATGGCTGGGTGAGAAGGTGACTACAGTCTTGACCATACAGGTATAGTCCCTTAAAGAAGGTGAAGGCTCTAACAGTAAAACGGGATTCCAATTAAGCCAGTTGACTGAGGTATTCCAATTTGGAGTAACTGCTCTTTGAAGAAAATCCAAGTGATGATAAAATGCTTCTATAATAAAAACTGTGAACTTCTGTTTTGAAGACTGTAAGGATATGATTTCCACAGTACATCACAACATGAGATTTATCTGATAAGGGCTGAAAGCTTAATACAAACAGCACATACTCTAAATAATACTATTTTGCACTAACAAAAGGTTATATTTATTAAGTTCTGCACAGTTACAACAAAATCCTGTTATACAATCTCTGCATACCCCATTTTGCAAAACCTTAACAAGATGACTTCTGTAACATGACACTGTAGAGTGTTGCCAAATGAAGTTTAACATGTAATACTGAGCCAATTCATCCCAACTAGGCATCCCAGGTTCCTTTTATTGACAGACACCCTGAGGATGATTTAGATGTTGGTTGAACTGAATTACGTTCTGCTATTTCTCTCCACTGATTATAAACACAGCCTCAGCAATGAGGCTCAAAGCTAATGTGCCTTAGGTCTGCAGAAAAGTGTATGGAAGAAGAGTGACTTCTTTTTGTACTTTATCTTTTTAAAAATTAGTATCTTGGACTGGCTGTTTCATAAATGACAGGTTTTGTATAAACAAAGTTAAAGATAAATCATGCTCTCTAATTCATGCATGCATTTCTAATCTTGCACAACTGGATTTGAAAAATGCACATTCATTTGTAAAAAGAGGGAGTTTTGTATGATTTAAAATGTATATATTATAGGCTAAATAGACACTCCTGCATATGCATCTGTTAATTCTGTAATGCTGCGTTTATGTTAATGTACAAATTCCACATTCTTGTTTAACTGAACATTCATTTGTCTGGAAGACTGAATTTATGTGGGCACTAATTTGTTATGGAAAATGAATGCACTATGCAAGAAAAGCACACATTTCTTCCATATAAGCCAAATTATTTTAAAATTTAGAAACATGACTGATTACATATGTATGACAATTGCCATGTTTTCAAATAGGGTCATTTTACAGTTACTTATACTGGAGTCTTAAGAATTATTAATATTTTATTTGGCTTTATCTTGAAAATCTATACAGACAAAAAGAAATATTGATAGATCTTATACAATTACAAAAATATAAAAGAAAAATGTTTGAATTTAAAATGAAACAATTCATCACCCCCAGTTGAATTATTACTCTTTTGCTGTGTTCGCAAACAAGTTTCTTGTACAAATTATGATCTACATATGGAAGTTTTAATAATGCTGATGACTTGGTAGAAACTCAGTAGAATAATTATATAAGTTCTTTTCTCTTTCTACAAAAGGGAAAACAAAAATAAGTAATAAAACTAATGTTGGAAAATCTCTTTTTTCTTCTTCTGCTTAAATTCTGCAGGAAAAGACAAGGCCGAAGTGGCAGTTCAAGTCTAGTTCCTATATAATCCAATCTAATTATTACACAGTCTCTTAAATTTCCTGTATCACACAGACGGTTATTTGCTCAACAGTTACACTACCATCATGCCTTCTATGGATTTTATTTAGCTGTTAAAAAAAGAGAAGTGGACAATGTTGGCCCCTTGGAGTTTTTCAGCTTTTTTTTGTTTATGAGTCAAAGCAATTTTAAGCAATGAACATCTTTGTTCTCTGTGCTCTGGTCCCTATACCACTCAAGTGAGTTAAAAGGTTGCAATGTGTGGCGTGACTTCTATTTACTCAGTGTTTTGGGAGATGATTTGACTGGCACAGCTGTGTATCTTTTTTGACTTTATTTGTCTTCACATAGTGTTTATAGTGAGTCACTTGTTTCCCTAGTGACATGATGTTCTCAGTCATTGTAAAAGCTTTGCTACATTTGTCTTCAGAGAATGAATTGTTCATTTATCAAGTGATACTGCTTTAATTAGATCCTCTTCTGATGGTTTTCTGCCACCTCCCTTTCCTACTCCATTCCCAATTTCTAAAATGGATTTTAGCTATGAAGGAAAAATTCTAGTTGTCATTCCTCAGCAGTGGTAATCTGTGATTGATGAATAAGCTGGCATGGATGGCAAGAAGGGCCAACTACAAGAAAGTTTTAAACTGTTTCAAAGCAGGGATGCCAAAGACAGGAGGACTCTACAAGGGAGTGAAGTGTCCCCGAGTGCTGAGATAAGGAACAGTCTCCACATTGTCTTATAGTCATCCTGGAATGAGAGCACTTAGGAGTCATGTTTGGCAGCAGAGATGGGCTGGGAGATGGATCCAAGGGTGGCCTGAGGTGCCCCATACACCTGCTCTAAGGGACTGGTGTTGGCACAGAGCTATATGAGGATTCTGCTTGTGATGCATCTTTGCAGACTCTGTGTAGAATTACATATTGCAGTAGGACTTAGTGCAACACATTGTTAATGACTTTTCTTAAAAAAATATGTATATTTAAGCACAAATATATTTAATTCACCTCAAGGGATACCATAAAACTTCCCCAAGAGCTCTCAAACCTTATTAGCAGATGTAGAGTTTTAGAGTTTCACTTGTTTGTTTGTTGTGTTTGGTTTTGGATTTTTTTCATTTGTTTGTTTTGGGGGGTTGGCAGGGTTTTTGGTTGTTTTGTGGGGCTTTCTTAGGTTTGGTTTGGTTTTGCCGTTTATTTGATACATAAGCACAATAAGGGATAAACTTCTACTTCCATGCTTTCTCACATATTCTGTCTCTCTGTTAATCTATATCTCTAGTCAGTTCAAATTAAGTTTGAAATAACTTGTGCTTTTTAGTGAAAGTTAATGTTCTCACTCCAGATTCCCTGTAGTAGCAATAGACATTTTGTCTTTGAAAAGAATACACATATAGAATTTTTATAGGATTCTACTTCTCAGACAGACTGTATGCTGTTCTTCAAATTTCTATAAATGTCATGGACATATGCAACCCTTGGCACTACTGGAAGCCTTGCTGTTAACTACAGCAGAATTTGAACTAGGTTTTCAGTTGGTGGTTTTATAGACTTTTTCCTTTCAAGGTCTTTTACAACATCAAAACTAGGGATTCAGATTTTTCAGCTAAATTGCATATTGTTCTACCTATCATTTTATTCCAACAGTTCAGATCAAAGATCCTCTTTCTAGAAATAATTACATAACCTGGAAAATATTTAAGATTCTTCATAAGCATTTTATCAGATTGCTCATTGAAGTGAGACAGTTAGATCAGTTGATATATCAAACAAAAAAGGAAGAGAGAAATTGAAAGACTGTGGTCTGCAGCTATACTGGAATGAGAAAAGCATAATGCTACTTTTATATATTACTTACAATCTCTTGAGTTCCTTCTCAGCAGTAGCTATGGATTTTCTGTGTTACTCATGGGACATAGCAAACTGATTTCCATATAACTGTATATGCTGGCTGGGACTTCAAACCAGCTGGAAATGTTTCTGAGTCCCCAAATGACAGAGAACAGTTTTTGTACTTCCATAGTTTCTGCACAGAGATTATTGTCCTCATTCTTTCCTGACCCTCCCCAAAGTTATCTACATTTCATTTGTATATGACTTACAGAGTGGAAGACATTTTTAATGAACTAAAATCCTTTTTTATTTTTATTTTATGACTTGCAGCACTTAATATATATTATGTATTGCTTTTCTCCAAGTCTGGGAAGAAATTTCTGCCTACAATAAAGATAGTAATGTTCAGTGACAGGCAAACTGAATCAAATAAATAGCAGAAAATGTTCTCTACCCTAAATATCAACTTAGCTTTCATTATTAAACTCAAGAAATCAATGAAGCAATTCTTTTTTTCTTTTTGCTAATCTATGGATAATATGGCAGGGATCTACTTGACAATTTGCATTACAAAAATAGTTAACTAAGATCTATGGATTAGTATATATTGAAAACTGAACACATCTCCTTAAGTACATGTTAATTATATAAACCACATGTGATATCTATATATAAGGAAAACAAGAGCAATAACTGGATTTATAAATTATATTGTGTAGAAATACATATGAATTTTTGAGGGGTGGGGCTAGTACAGATACATCAAAGTACTGCAGATACAAAACAAGTGCTTGGACAGTAGCCTTAAAAGTGATCTCAGAGTCCATTTGTGGAAGTTTGTGGATCCAATTTTATCTTTACAAAAAGCCCTGGAATAATGATCAGCAAAAATGAAGATTTGCTTGAAGAAAAATGAGCTATATCACCACATTAATATCTTTAGCAACTCTTTCACAAGAGGATGTTTTCTCTAGAGGGAATTAGGTAAGGGAGCTTGGATGAAAGGAGTGTATTTTCTCACAATGCAAAGTCCAGTCAATCACACTATTGAAGATGCATCCAGTTTACATATAGAAATTGTGATGCACTTGAAAACAAAGAAAAAAATCTTTCACTTTATAAAATAAAACAAGTATTTATCTGACTTTTGCTATGGAACTGCTGACACTCGCAGTGCCATTCTCTTCCCCTTATACTTAGGTGTCTTGAAACTTTATATCTTTGCACAAATCAAGGTTCAAACGAGGGTTTCGATTTAAACTGGCTAACCTGGAGCAAAGGATTTTTAGTATCTAATCCTGGAAATGAAATTTTGCTGCACAAAACATCTCAAACACTAACTAGGATTACTGTTACAACATTTAGATGCTGCACTTTACTTGCTAAACATAGTCATTTACTTAAATTCATTTTTATACTGCCTAGGCCTCATAAACAATTCAAATAGAAATTCTGTAAAAGATTCCTTTAGCTTTAAATGGGTTAACATACCACTTTTATTTGCTTACTGTTTGAAAAAGTTATGCTGATTTATACTTTCATTTTCCATTCATGAAAAAGCTTTGAAAGTCTGGCAAAAATGGGGATACAATCTCTATCTCAAGTCTTGTTTTACAGCATTTCTTTATTGCATGCAGTCACAGAGTCTTTCTCAGAATCCAGAACAGATTCAGCCCACCAAATAACATTTCCATCAAGACTAATCTTCAATATATGTTCTTTCTTCCACATTTTTTTTTATTTAGCAAATAAATCAGTTATTTGTTTCATCACTAATGTTGAGACCATACGGTCATAAGATTTTTTTTCAGCTGTCTAGGTGTTAATAATTTATCACATATTTATGTCAGGCTATTCTGAGTGATAACTAATTTACACATTTCTTTCTTAAATGAATGCAAACTCCAAATTTTACTTGCCATTTGCACATAAATAAATCACTAAATGTAGCATCTGAACTGGGATGATATTTAAATGAATATTCAATTATAGTATGCTTGAGGTAACAGAATTTAAATTAAATTTTAATTTTAGTGTTTCAAGAACTTAAATCCCAGAATTCCTAGTAATATTTTAGGAAAGCAGTATACCTCTTTCATTTTAAATTAAGAATTAATCAAAAAGAATTTGGAGTAAGAGAAAGGAAGCACTAAAAATCTATGTTTTTGTTCCATTGTTCTACAATAAATGAACTACAACTTTCATTTAAAATGACATATTGCAACTTTCAACTGTAAATCACAAAGACCACACACTATGTTTTTAACATGAAAGAGACACTCCAAGCTTTTAAAGTTCCTTACAAAATAATTTTAAAAAAGTGCAATCACTTATTCACAAGATCCATTGACTGTAACTCTTGTGTCTCATATAGTACTACTGTTGTCCCTTTCCAGCTAGAATTAAACCTGAGCGAAATCATCCTATAATTATTTCCCCTTCTCAGATATTTGGATTAGGAGATACACATTTTCCTCTGCATATGCATCCTTTTTATTCTTGCCTCCATAAGGGGTGCAGTGAGCAGCCCACACTTCTATACTTCTGGTATCTGAAAGCAGGAAAGTAAAACCCACGCAATGATCAAACTGGAGATAAAGCCATGAATTAGCAGAAAAAGCTGTGCAACAGCAAAAGCCAATAATTATGCACTCATAATTGGGTCTTACAAGTGAGAAAAGGGATAAAACTAAAACATGGAAAAATAAGGTAACAAACATGGGAGTGATGTGTAAAACTAGGTCTTCCTTTTGCCAAATCACTCATAGAAAGTTAATTTTTATTAAGGAGTTCTTGAGTATATTCATTGTCTTGAAACCTGCTACTCTGATGACTGCCTTGCTCTTGGTCTGAGTAAAGGCTGGTTTCTTGGGAAAGCAGAGGTGTGCACGAGCACCTGGTGTCAACCAGCATGGGTGGAGCAGTCCTAATTAGCTGTTTCATTTTGGAATAGGAACTGGAACAGCTCCACCAATTTCAAAACAAGTAGAAAGGGATGTCTTATACATCAGTTAAAAGTTGTTTCCTTTTGCTCCCTCTCTCTCTTGAACAGAGAATGCAACGTTTATAGGAAACTGTAGCTGTTCAAATATCACCAAAAGAAGCAGCTGAAGAATTCTCCTATGGAAACAAATTAAATCAATGTTGTTCTTACCTTATCTTTTATCTCCCTCATGTTTCCGAATTCAAGAATTTTTAAGAAAAGTTACATAACATCCTCTTGCAAAAAAAATTTTTGCATCCTTTTGAATGCATGCATATGAAGATCAAATTTTGTTTTTGGTTTATCAGCAAGAGTCTGATTCATGCTCCTGTAAATTAAAGGTGGTCTCAGCTCAGAAAAAAATGTGCTATTCAATCATGTTTCTATTTCTTGTCTTGTGAAGATAAAGCATGCCTATTTCCCAGTTTTCTGAAAACTTTCCTATCTAGAACACTGCATCTGGTTTTTGGGCCACTGGAGGGAATACAAGGGTGGCCATCAAGATGGCTGGAGCACCTGCCCCTTAAGGAGAAGCTGGGGTAGCAGGGCTTTTTAAGTCTGGAGCAGAGATGGCTTTGAGGGGACCTAACAGCAGACCCCAGTGCTACAGGGAAGTCATTGAGGAGACATAGCCACAGACCCTTCAAAGCAAAACAAGCAGGAAAGATGACAGACAAGTATAAACTGAAATGAAAAAGGTTCATCTGAATACAAGGAGAACCTTTTTCACCATAAAGATTGTATGATTTCCAGACCTAACTGGATGAAGACCTATGCAGCCTGGTCTGACCTAAGGACTGACCTGCCATGAGCAGGAGATTGGACTGGAGACTGCTCAAGGTTCTTTTTCTAGCTGTGATTTTACGAACAAAGTTACTTCAGTTTACCAGATTTGGTAGTTATCTAGTTTATTTCATGTGATAGAAAACCCAGGCAAATACCAGTTACAAGAAACTATTTTACAGTTGCACAATCAATAAATCTGAAGTCTATTCTTTCAAAAAAAACCCCACACAATCCCATGAAAAGACATGAAGACCAAGGTAAAAGCCAGTTATGTGAGTCTGCCAAATTCATTAACATTGAGTAATGTGATTGTTGATTTCTAAAATTGTTTGTGTCAGGTGCCAATGACAAACTTGATAAGACGGTACTTGCAAAATGTCATTAAATATTTTTCAGCTCATTTCTATCAGTGCCAAATATTAGATTAAGACAATAACAATGCTCACATGAATTTGAAAGAATTAATTACAAATCTTCTTTAGAAACACCACTGCATATGTGAATGACAGGATAAAAATAACTTTCATTCTGAGGTCTTTAAATAGGAAAAATACTCCTGTTGCAACAAACAAATACCTATAATTAGTACGATGACAACAAATAATATCAAGCTTTGTTTTTTTCTCACCTTGTCAAAGCAGAAGTAATTATTTGTTCCCACAAAACCGCTGAGTTGTGCTGAATGTTAGGGATGTATAATGCTTATTATCAGAGTGTCTCTGTTATACTCTGTAAAGTATTGCAAAAGACAGAAATATATGCCATTTGCTAAGACTTCTCCACAACATATCTCTGCAACACTTGAGATATGAATGTGGATTCAGGTCTCAAAACGTGTTATAAAATCAGTAAGTTGACAGCCTCTTTATCTCTTTTAGTCATGCATAAAGCAGAATGGTATAGGCACATTTATAGCATTTTAGTAGGTTTTTTTTAAAGTCTAGGAAGATAAAACATAAATTATAAACATATTTTACAAATACTTCTGAAAACTTGAAATGTATATGAATGTAATACAAAACCAGAAACATTCATGGTCATATGAGTCTGTTATTCTGCAACATTGTGCCTGCATGAACTGTACAATGAAAATCCTACATAAGGCAAACTCTGTCAATGGCTTTTTATTATCAATTTTGATTCATCAGTTTTCTGAGTTTTCTGTACTGAAAAAAAAAAAGACAAATATGGGCATCTTCCAAATTGCCTCTAGCTCAGGGATTTCTACAGTTGGCTATCACCCAAATGTATGAATTCCATATAAGATGGTGATAGTTATATAATGTCTGGAAAGGCATGGTCACTGGGCTGTCTTCAAAATTCAGATGCTTGTCGCTTCGAATATTTGCATTCACTACTCACAAGGTATGTGTGGCTAAAAATGTAAGACTTTCTTCTGCTCATTTCTTAGGAAAGGATGGGTGGCTGTCTTCCATAAATTTCATCTGCCTATATCCATCCCCATCATGAAGGAGAAGTTGCCTTGTGGCTAATCTCAGTCTGGCTGCTGAGAGACTGCAGTGCAATGGGCAGAGTCCCAGACAGCGAGGTTTGAGACTGGACTTCCCTATTCACTGTATGAGTAGTACACATCTTGTTCGTCTTTATAAAAATTTTAGAGATGTCTAAAAACAATGAAGACTGGTTGGACCTTAATGGCCTGACAGGCTTAACCCATTGCTGCTTTTGTGAAAAGTGTGGTGCCTCCCCAAAATCAGACCAGAACTGGGGGTGAGGCCCTACCACACTTAGTTTTGCAAGAGTAGTTAATTCTTCAGCAGTGGGAAGTGGCACTCTCAGTGGAGTGGCTCCACATGCGGTTTACTTTTGTTCACACTGGAATTTCTGATCCTGTATGAGTGCAGAAATCTTACATGCTTCAAAAATTAATGCATGCTTTGTGGCTTAGTGTGATTTCAAAGCCAATCTGATAGCAAGATGCCACAGAAAGTGGAAGTCTTGCTGCCTTGAAATTTCCCTCACATCTGGTATATTGGTTTAGTCACAAACCAAAGTTCAGTTTAACAAACCAAACCAGGATCTTTTCCACTGAATCAACCAATTATGCACTGTGTGTACAATCTGTAGATCTGCTGCAGGGAAGACAGGATAGCAAGGAGAGAACTGAACCACATCTTTTGCAATGACTTGTCATTGGTAAGGCTTTGCTACAATGCCAGACTGAGCCTTAAGTAACCATCTTTGGAAAAAATCATCTTTAGATCTTCTTCTTTGTTTGATCAAATTGAGATGTATTAAGAAAATGTTTCTTGTAGGGACACAGATTTATAGCAGAATTGAAACCTGCATACAAGAAATTAGTTAAAATAGTATTTCTATTTTCCCTATTCTTCTGCAACAGAAGGCAGTGAACTATTATAAATATGTTACACATTAGATTCTCATTACTCTGTAGTAAACTGTAAACATCTATATCACAATTTAATCCATCAAATTATGGACTCATTATTAATTAAAATTATATTAATATCTGAATAGTTCAGGACCATAGTCTAATAGGGCTTCAGACATTAATCTGAAGACTTTCTAAAAATATATATTATCATCAAATCTTAATTTTGTAGTGTTTCAACCTTTGCAAACTTACACAGCAGCAAAATATTATAGTTCATCACAAAATTAAAATAAAGCAATCTGGAAGAACAGAAAATTGAATTCTTAAATAAACATGTTCAAGATCTAAAGCCTTGGATATTCTACTTATTTCTATTGCATATATATAAGTAGGAAAGGGGAGAGCACTGTAGTCATTTCCGGTCTTGAAAACATGAATTTTCTCAGAATACAGGTATGCCCATTGGCAACAAGAAATGAGTCATATAAGCCCCAAGCCTTTCAAATCTTATTTTTAAAATTAGTGTTATGCTATTAACACTACTACCTGTGATTCTCCAGCTTATGCTGCTTTCCAAACTTTGAGAAGAAAGTTGTTACTTATGTGAGATGATTCAGCACAACACCTACTGAACTGTTAGTCTTTGCATCCAACGGGCAAAACTTCTTATGTAATATTGAAATTTGAGTCCTTCATGTGTGAAACAGACTCTAAAAGAGAGCTTTTCTCATTAGAACAATTATATCTCAAATGGATTTGATGGCACTTTCCAACTCTAGTGTTTCTAGTTCTATAATCTATAATCAAGGGAAAGCTATGCAGGTGTATCACATGCTCAATGCAAGGTTGAACAACAGGCCTAAGTTAGAAAACAAACACACAGAAAGCCTAACTGAGTGACTGGTGTAAATATATATATTTAATTTCGAATCTTTTTCAAATACACAAGATTAGAAATCAGTTTGAACAAAGAGTAAATATTTAAATCTTTATATCTCTCAAGCTCTTTAAAATTAAGTCGGTAACATGCAAGAGCAAAGTATCTCAAAAGCAGAACTCACAGGTAGAATCTCTTAGAAAATTTATTTGCTCTGATTTGATTGGAGAAACACTGAATATTCAAGCAGTCAAAATTTCTTTACTTAATTATATGCAGGCTCATTTTTGTCATGGTAAAAAACACATGGTGTATGTACGTGATTTCAAGCTTCTTGTTTCTCAGGAAATTATGTTATAGCTAGAAATACAAACAATTAGGATAAAATATAAAATGATCAATTTTATTATCAAAAAAATCATATTAGAATTACCAACAGACCAAATGACACTATATGAACAGCTGCTGAAAAAAAACCCGTTTTATACTGAGAGAACTATTCTCATGCAATGTGAACTGGCAGAAGGCCAGAGTCTGAAAGGAAAATTCAAAACCAGTTGCAGCAGAGCAGCAACCTAGAGCTAAAGTATCAATTTTCAAAATAATTGAATCATTACTTAACACATGAGGTACTCATAACACAATATATTATCTTTTTTTATCCCCTGAATAAATTATAATAACCATTAGAAGTGAATTCAGTAAACACTTTTTTTCACCCATTGTTTTGAGTGAGTAGAATTTCTGGCAGGTACCCAAACAGGTCACCAAGAGCAGGATAATGTGGCAATCTGTTATCATTAGCTCTGTTGGAAAGGTTCTGAACACGCTAGAGAGAATTAAATGACCTGGAAAACTCAGTCTATGGAAAAGTCTATTGTACTCATCTCCGTTATTTCCACCTCTATGCATCACTGGAACAGTGGAACAGCATGATTTGCAGTGGTGACAAAGATAAAGATCATTTTTCTGTTTTTCTTTTATCCAGCATGAGCCATTTAAGGATTGTTAAACTCTACATATACAGAGAATGACTAATAAGTGTGAGGTCCTTCCACCCTCTGAACAAGTTAGTCTATCAAAATCTTCACATTTGGAAGACATTGCAGACTTGTATTTTTGAAAATCATTGCTACTTTTGTTCTTGTCCATCACTGCTACAACTGTCAGAATTTTTGATTGTCTAAAATAACAATATACAAACCCTGTGTATAGCCCATTTCAGCAACTGTTTTTCCTAACTGGTGCAATTTTTTCCAGCAAAACTTGAAAGAAAGAGCAGTTCTGAAAAGATCTATTAAATCTAATCACTATGCCAAGATCCACACAGTAAAGACAGACACTATTAAAAAAAATGATATAGCCTATTCAAAAACATGAATCAGAGAGATTTCTATTGTTTATGTACGATTTGTTGCTGTTGTTGTCCATATATCTGAGTGATGAACTTCAAATGAAGAATAAGACTTTGGCATGTACCAGCTATTCTGATTTAACAGTTTTGTATGCAAACCTTATTCCTGGGAAATCCAACAAAAGATAAATCCACAGAAACGAAACAACAGAAATGGGGGATTAGCAGAACCTTAGGCAAAGGAAAAAAAAAGAGACCTTTTGCATTTTGGGAAAGGAAAGATGAAAATATTCCTTGACCTCAAAGTTGAAAAAAGAAATTCAAGGGACTCTAGGCAGCTCAGTGTTTTCCCTTATCTATTCTATTTCACACTGTGTACTTATTGAAAGGCTGAGGATATGGAATACCAAAGATACTGTTTTGAGGCCATATTCTTCACCAGTAAATAAGCAGCTCCTGCTAGGTGAAAAATTGTGCCAAATAATCTTTCTTCTTTCTAAAAGTGTAAGAAAATACAGCATAACCTGTGTTTCACTGGAAATTTATGTTATTTTTTACAAGGAATTTCTATAAGTGAGCACTTCATCACTTATTAGCAATTGACTACATGTATTTAAGAAGCAGATGCAAGACTCTGTTCTGCTCTGCTGCAGAGGATTAAGTTAACATCACACCCAAAGTCTGACAGGCCAGCAGTTGGTTCTATCACCTGATATATATATTTATGTAGAAAGACTATCAACATAAATGATTCTGGAATATATGTCAAAATTGGACTACCATAAGCCTCCAGTCTAAAGACTACCAGAATTCTGACACAGTGTACAAAATTATTTAGCCTATAAATAGCTGGGGTTTTTTTGGAAACAGATCTCAAACAAAATTATCACTTGAATTTGTATTTGCTGTTCTTTGGCAAGTAAGAGAAAAGTATGAATTTTCATTTATTGCTTGGGAGAAAAATCCTCTATGGCCTCTTGCTCCTCAAAGGCATTAAAGACACCTCACAGATGCCAGAATGCCCACTTTGCATACACTCAGAGCCAAAAACTTTTTTATTAAATAAATATGCTTCAATAAATCTGTTACTACTATAAGGCTAATACAGAAAAAAAACCCAAGTTAAAATTCATCTGTCAACCTTTTCTATGCTTTTAGTGATTCCAATACATTGTCAAGTGCAGGAAAATGAGTTAAACTGTGTTATATTTAAAATGACACTTTGAATCTACTCATATCAAGTTCATCAGTCCTAATTCAGTTATGTGTGTTTGGAGGTCACTGTCTGTCTCATTCATTATAATGGCTTTCTGGTTTTCTGATATGATTCTCAATTAGTTGGGTAGGCAGGTAAAAACATCTGACATCCAACAATGAACTATGTGCCTCCAAATATGTTTGCACAGCCACACATTACACTTTAGCAAGCTCTTTATGTTAACCCATTAATAAACCATAGTTTGAGGTTGCATATAAAGACTCAACTCAAAAATTAATTAGAGGTGTTCTGAACTACATGATCATAAGTCATTCAGCTATGAAATGATGAAGCACACGAGTTGACTGCACACACCGCAGACTTCTACTCCATCTTATTTCCATCTGTGACTGTACTCATGATAAATTTAAAGTGACTAACCATCATTCATTTGGATAATGAATATCAGTTTCAAATGACTCATACCTACAGCTGCTGTGTCCCACTGGTTTGTATCACAATAGGCACTTAATGAGCACAACACTTTTCAAATTCACCAGCTTCATTAATGCAGATTTGTATTTATTCAAATGTTCTAGTAAAGTATGCCTGAATTGCACAAACCACTTAATATAAGTTGGGAACAAACTTTGACTCCTCACAGGGGGCATTATCCATGACCATCATGAAGTTTGACTTCATGAGAAATTGATTGTAATTTCAGATCCCTGCGACAAACCCACCATATTCTAGTACTAGACCAGGCCACATTGAAATACCTGAGAGGTTAGAAATGCAGTATAGACTTTGTGGCTAAATCTTGCCTACACAAATTTCTAAAAGTAATTCTATGCCACTAAATATGAGACAAAAATTATCTTTAAAAAACTATTTAGTGCTTCCAGGTTAAGAGTATACTGAAGTGACTATTTTAAACACTTACAAGGAGTGGTAAACATTTTCAAGACAGAACCTTCTACAAACCCATGGTGAGAAACATAACAATATTATCCACAAAACTGGATTTCTTTTTTTCATCTCTGTTCCATTTGTAAGTTTATTCAGTTTAAATTGCTAGTGACTGTCTGTGTTTGATTTGAACTTATAAACTAATAAAGGCAAACAATAATGTTCATAAATATATCCCAAAAGAAGTTTAGATTAAATATACACTACCTCAACTCTCCTATTGTCTGTACAGAAGTGGTCCGTCAAAACAGAAATGATCTCCACAGAATAGGCCTTGTATGAGTAAAAACCAATGATGCTCAGGAGATGAACTGAATTGAAATATATTAGGACTCCTTTCTGGTAATCTGTGGAGAAAAAAAAAAGGTTACATGTATGTACAGAGATGAATTTGAACTCTTAGGTTTCTCAAATCTTCTTGCACATGGAATATGTTCATTTGACTCTTTATGTTTCATTCCCTGCACATTGCATGACATGGCAGTGCTGTCTGGCTGTATGAATTTAATCTGATATGCCTGTCTTGTTTCACAGTGAATACAGGATTCAAAAGTACTTTGGTTTATCCTGTTCAGGTTAAAAAATGCTATTTTTTATAACAACAAAAGGGAAGAGAAATTAAGTGTTCTTTTGTTAACTGTTTCCCTTTAAATAAAGGGAAGTACTGGGAGGAATAGAAAAGTTACAGATTTACATTATTAGCCTTTTATGTTTATGTATACTCATCTCTAATGGAAGGAATATAAAATAATTTATGTTGTTGGATTTTAAACCACCTAATAAGCATTTCTCTAAAGAAGTGTTCTCACAGTATTTTTAGAGCAACCTTTTCCAAATAACTTGCAATTACAACTTTGTTCATTATTTCATTTTCAAAGTACTCATTTGAAATTATTCTAGAAGCATGTGTCACCATTTAGCTTACTATCCTAATAAAATACAGCATAAGACTTTCTTAAAATAGCTATTGTTTGAACTACTTGATCAAGTTAAATTGACAGATGAGAAATCACAACCCTTTTAGTAAATTTGAAAAATTGTTAGTATCCTCAATTAGAAAAGCAAAAAACCCCTATGCCAACCTCCCTTCCCTCAAAAAAAACCCCATGAACAAACAATCAATCAATCAATCAAACAAACAAACAAAAAACCTACTATTGTGACATTATCTGAGCTTTTTCATTAATTTTCACATGAAGGCTGAAAACTAGTATTTTTCCTGCAGAAGTCTTTATTGACCAAACCATGAACTCAGTTATATCATCTTAAAGCTTTTTATTTTTTTCTTTTTCTTGGACCCAACCTGAGTTGGGTTCTCAAATGCTTCTTCCCTTGACTTTCTCAATGCTTCATCCTGACTAAAGGAAACACAAGAATGTCCTCATGTTCCAAATTACTCTCTACCTCTCCCACCTTCTGGGAAACAGTCAGCAGCTGGGAAGTACATCTATTAAATAATTTTGGACCTAGTCAAACAGAAACAAACAAATAAATAAAAGCCAATTAACCCGCCTATACCATTGTCAGGAAACATAAAAGATGTCTAAAGTTCTCCTACCAAAGGCACTATTGGACAACTACCAGTTTCATAGCTAATGCACTTGAGAATCATGAACAATCTTCCCTCACTGTATTAGCATTAGAGTTTAAATTAAAAATGTTACCTAGATTTGGCTTTTGGAAAGGGACCGAACTCAGGGACTGTAAAGTAGCTTTGACTGACATTGCATATTAAAAAAAAAAAAAAAAGTGATATTATGCCTCTGCTCTGTACTGCTTGAATGATTCAAAGCTGCATCTGCAGTCCAGCAACCATTTAGATGTGTCAAACAGAGGAAGGCAATCTGTTCATCCTTCTTTTAGAATTGGCTCACCTTAGTGAAAACAGTGAAATTTTATAAAGATTATGAAAACTAGCGATGAAGACACAGATAGAGAGAGAATTAGATTTGACATTCTCTGCCCTTACAGTATTTGTATGATTTCTAATTACTAATTATAATAATAATCAATGTGAGCAAATATCCATGCAAGTATTCTACAAATAAACTCTTTGGTGGTCTATTTGTTACTCACATCACCAAGTAGTAAAAGTTCATGACTCAACAAACCTTCAAAATTGTATTTCATAGCATACCTTTGGCACTTCTAGTAAGGACTGCCATCTCTATCTCCTGTCATTTAAGCACCTGTTTGTTAGCAACTGTTTGGAGACACATCCTGAAATGGGTGAACCGTTAGTCATCCTTGGGAGGAACAGCTTCAGTTCCCATCTCTGAGAGAAGCACTTCCACACAACCACTCTTTATCTCATTTGACTAAAGTATGAGGTTCTCCATTTAGCACCTGGGTATTGCAGACCTCAGCCATGAAGTATGTACCTAAAACTTAAAAAAGGCACTAGATTCTTCTCTGAGTGGAATGGATTCTGTAGCTCAGTGAATAAGATATTGCCACTGCTATCAACATACCATGATCTTTGTACTAACTGTGCAAGGCCATAAGACTGAGGCCTGTCAAGTTTACTTTGTCTGAACTTGTTTCACCTAATAAACTTTGCTGCAGCTGCTAGAGCTGTAACAAATTTTTGAAATGACCAGGAAATTTTGTCAATTTAACTTTGCTTATCCTTCTATCGTACAATTTTCATACATGTAGTAGTAACTTGTAGCTGCTAGAGCTGTAAAAAATTTTTGAAATGACCAGAAATTTTGTCTATTTAACTTTGCTTATCCTTCTATGGTACAATTTTCATACATGTAGTAGTAACAAGTAGTTTTACCACCTACAATCTAATATTTATGACTCTACCGTAACAGCATAGCATAGAGGAATATAGCTGTGGTGTGCCAAAAGCGACTTTGAATGGCAGGACACAGGGTGCAGTGTAGAGAAGATAACAGCATAGCATAGAGAAATATAGCTGTGGTGTGCCAAAAGAGACTTTGGATAGCAGGACACAGGGTGCAGTGTAGAGAAGGGCAGACACACAATGATAAGAAATAGGACACAGGGTGATGATGGCTAACCAATGTGTATAAACAACCCACTAATGGCCAGCTGAGGAGGTGCAGACCTGGCAAAATCAGTTTCAGAGGCAACAAAGTGATCAAAGAACATGCATCTAACATATGTAAAGTATGCCATAATTAGCAATTCCAGAAGAAGCATGTGCCTGAAAAACAGTGAACAAAGAGCAAGTTGTGTGCAAGCTGGCAAATGTTGAAAAATGTCCCTATGTGAGTCTTAGATGAGGAGGAATAAAACATTCACGAGTACCCATGAAGGATGCTGACAGTCAGCTGTACTCTCTCCCTATGCTGAAGTCAACCTTTAGATTCAGGTGTTGGAAAATCAAACTTAACTGCATAAAAGTGGTAAATGAATCACACCAGGAATGTGTGTATGGTAATTTCAACTGCTTCTGTGATAGCATTATTTTTGCTACTTTTGATTTCTGTCCTTTTTTTTTCCTGTAATAATAAGAACTGAACTAATAAATATGTTTGATTTCAGTCCTTTTTTTTTCCCCTGTAATAATAAGAACTGAACTAATAAGAAATCTTCAAGTAGACAGTTAGGATTCAAATTACACAACAATAAACTATTGAATGCATGTACAAAGGCATGTTTCATTTTGGCCATAAAAATATTTTTAGCATAAAACTTCCATAGCACCTTTTGAAACTAATTCCTAGGTGTTATTAAGCTGATCAATCATTTGCCTCCAAGGTTTACAGCCACAACTGGAAAAGGAAGACATTGCCCTTAAGAATGTCATCCTTCATATATATGTTGCAGTTTTAATTTTGCAATAGAAATTAGAAACAAAGATAGAAATTGTCTTCTGAAATAATGCCAAATCACTTATCTTAGCTATGTTTTGAAATTTACTTTTTGTTTCCTTGAGTTTCTTACTCTTGCATAAATTACAGAGGTATATATCCATAATCTGTTGGAGTGCATGTATATAATATAAGCTATTACTGTGTGTTCATCCATATACGTATGCCAATATATTATTTTATTTTTAATCTTTAATCTGATTTAACATGAAGTAACCGGAATAATTCATATTAGTTTTTTGCTACTCATGGTCTCAGATTTCATTTTTAAAAACATGCTTTATTTTAAAAATAAAAATAAATATTATTTTCAGCTTTGAACTGAATGTCATAAGATAATTGTGAAAGGAATGTTGCACAGCAACATGGAAGTATGACGCATAAAAAGGAAAAGAACAACAATTTATTGAAACATTTTATTAAACATCTGCAGAACACTGAAATCCACAGAAGGTGGGCAAGCCATTAGACTTCAGTAACTGGAAGAAACAATAAATCACAGCTTTTACTTTTACAGCCCATTACACCCAAAGGTCTAAAAATCTTCCTGTGGTTATTTGCAAGCCTCAGAGTACTCCAGCTGCAGAGTCTTACACTTTCCAACTTTCTGTGACTAATAGATGCTATACTATAGAGTGAACAGGAAATTAGAGTGGAGAGAGGTGTAAAATCAGTATCCACAGAACAGCTATGCAAGAGGGATGTAAAGAATACTCACTGTAGGGTTATGCCATCTCCCAGTGAACTTCAGACAAGACAGATTACATTCTTATTAACGACCATTTTAAGAATCAGTGAATTTTTATATATTAGAAAGGGGAAGCAGTGATAAAACTATTAAATATTGTGGAAGGGCAAGGTAAGAAAGGCAAATAGAGAGGGAACAAGTTTTGGGGCATATTTGATTGACATCTGTTACAGTAAGCTAGAAAAAATAGCTTGAGAGATGTACAGATCTCTCTTGCTTTTGATCTCCCACAGGAAAGCTATGTCCCTTCATTCTACACAGAATGAAATTAAAATGAAATTTCTATTTCATTCTGTGTAGAAAGGCAAAGCCTTAATTTTTCATGACAATATCCTAACAATGGACATGCCCTTCTGAATTTATTAAACAAATCTGCTGTTTCCAATGTAGCATGGTTCAGAAAAATAGTTACCTTTTGCTCAGATGTCTATTGAGTAATTCCACTTTTTTTCTAGAAGTGGCCATATCAAATATTCCTTCCACACACTTCAGCCTCTTTCCTACCATGTCATATGACCCCACAGTCCCCAGCTACTTTGAAAACATGTCACAGCAACATCAGCTGTGTGGAAGAAAGAAGCTTCTCTAAGAAATGCAATACTTCCCACACTGACCTAGAGGAAACTTCAGGCATCCTTAGACAGATGAAGTGAGTCTCACTGTCTCTGTCTGTAATACAGGTAAGAGGTTCCTGCTGTGCAACCAGGCTACCCAGTGGCTGCAAGGCAGATAGCACCATCCTCAGCAAACAGTTTCCATAAAGATCGAAGACAACTCTGTTCCTAAATGTCCTCTGGGAGACCTTGTACTGTAGGTTGCACTGAAGAATACTTGCTGTAAAAAAAACCCAAATATTTCAACTGTGTGTGTTTCAAGCCTGCTTTTGAATTTTTAGTGCAATGTTTTCCATCTTTTTCGTCTGCTTTTCTACTTCAAAATATTTCTCATACTGTACAGTCTTCAGAGGTGAAGATTACACAGAGGGCAAATATACCAGGAAATCTTTATGGCAAGAAATTCTTCCTCATACTCTTTGTCATGTGTACGGGTCACTACTGGTCACATTTCAGCCCAAGCCTTTTTAAAGAAAAGATAATTTAAAACATAGCTTAAACACTTAGAACTACTCTATGAGTTAGCAATTTCTCCCATCTCATATTTTCCTTTAATTCCTGTTCTGAATTTATCCATACAGGAATCAAACATATAACACACACCTTAATGGAACACAGGCAAGGATTTCAACTGGTTTATTTGAAAGTGTGAAAGCATTTCTGTACTTGTGGGCAATAGTTTGGTCAACTCAAGGGAAGCTGAGTTTAATTCTGAACTTGAATGAAGAAGAAAATTATTCCACTTAGAAATTAAAGTCAAACCTGAAATGATAAGAAATTATTTACAGGCACAAGGCAAGCAGGCATAAGGGAATGATAGGTACTACACAGTGAGTGGCAGGTGATGATCTTGTTCACTGTTTTGACCTGCAGGAAAATTTTTAGAAACCTTGTGAATCTAGGGATTTCTTTCAAATATATGCATATAGTCTGGAGCTCAATAATTTAAAGAAAATATGATACTTATAAATCTTAAGTCTGGCAGACAGAAGTAGAGAGGGCTATTTGAGTCTTTAAATACATAACAACTAGTCCATCTTTAAATTTAAAGGATGCCTTGATATTCACAATATACTGCCTACACACTGCCTTATACACCTTCCTTCTACAAGCTTCATAAACAGTAAGACATGATCCCAGAATAGCCCTTCTTCTCCCCCTGCATTATAATAACAATTATAACGGTGTCTGTAATATCTCTGAGACCTAAAACTGGTGTTGTCTGCATTGTATAATGATTTTTTCACAACAGAGGTAAATATGCATTTTCCAGAAGGAAAACCATGGAGAGAAGAAAATGAAAAGGCAAGTGAAAAGTCTCCAGAGGCTGACAACATTAAAAATGAAGGTTATAATGAGCATTTCCAGTAAGCCATAGAATTCAATAATGGAAGAACTCAGTTGCTTCAATGCAGATTTTGAAAAAACAAAATTCTATGGCAGGAGATATACTTAGCCTTATATATGAAACTTGGAGAACACACAGTCAGCTCCAAAAGACCTTTTGCAAATGTGTTTAAGTGGTATAATATTTAGATGCTATTTCCAGTTCCTCTAGCATCAGGTGAGATGCCTGTATAAGGTGAACAACACAGTGCTGAATGCTTCAGTTTGTGATTTTTTCCTAAATCATAACTAATACTGTAACTTTGTGATGTGAGCAGCCAAAAATTACTAACAAAAGAAAATGCTTGCTGGTCTGGGAGCTGTGAGCCTGGGAACTGGACCTTGGGACCAGAAACATCCTTAAAAAACTGCAGCTGGCTTCTCTAAAGTACAGATGGGGAACCTAGAAACAAGTAACATCCTGAGATACCATCAGTAAGTTCAAAACTCAAGAAAAAGTAATGACGACTTACTGTCTTAAAAAGTGGAAGCAGTCTGGGAAAATAAAATAGGGCTGAATGAACAGAAACATCATGACCTTCTGGCTGTTTCGGGGGAAGATTAGACATTAACAGCATCTATTGGCTGCTCAAACTGGTGTGTCCTATGCCCTGTTTTGTCTCTACAATAGAAAAAGGACTTAACTTTTATCCAAAATATTTCTTTCTCTGAGAACTTCCCATGCTGCACTTTTACTTGAATTCTGCACAAACATTCTATGAGATCTTGGACTCACTGGGGATACTCCAGAATCCACAATGTTGATAATTTTTAAAGTGAGGCTCTGCCTGTTACCTTATTGGTTCTCACTTTGTGCCCACTTTTGGAGCTAGTTCAGTTTGTTCCTCACACCTGGCTGGGTCTCTCTTGGTGACTGGTTTGTTCTACCCTTTGGGATGGCTTGGCCCTTTCTGAAATCTAATTCACATGACACTGGTACTTTATGTCCATATAAGTCATGTATTGTAGTTGTATCTGCTGTTATAATGGTGAGAACTTGCTTCACAAATGAAAAATTTGCAGTAACTTATAATAGGATTTGTTTGCTTTTATACTGGTTGTTGCTATGTGATTGATTGCTGTAGCTATTGACTGCTGATACACTATTGATAGATAATATAGTATTGATTTTTGATAGTAATTTTTAATTATTGTATATTGTATATTATTGTATATTGTATATTGTATATTATAATTTCCAGCCATGATTTTTTGTGGTAGTATTCTTGCTAGTGGTAATTTTTGCAGCATTTGTGACACTGTAATAATGTAGAGAAATTGTGAGGAAAAAAGCCTCCATCTCCTCATGTATTACCGTATCCTACAAATTCCGCTGTAGCAATCTCTGTACAAGCACAGTCTGGGTAACCCTGGGTTACCCAGGTCGTGACACTTTTCGATTGAATTTAATCTCACTTTTTCTTCATGCATATTGTCTTGTTGTAGTGTAATCTCCTCCAAGTGCCCTATCATGCATCTAGGCCTGTTGCAAAACAATAAAACATAGGAAACTGTGAGCAAGTTCATTGCCCAGAGCTGTTATCAAACTCCACTCCAACTTCATCTTTGTGTTCACAGACAGGACTGTGTTGCTGCACCTTTCTACCAGATGTGATGTTTCTGCTGGTGCTGCTGCTGCATCACTGTCAGTCAAATAATACCCTTTGGAAACCAGCCCACTGTCATTGTTGGCTGCCAATGCAAGTAATCATCTCATGGTGAACTCCTGTGAGCTCAACTTCTGTTACATCTCTTTGATTGGATTTTTTTAAATTGGTGCAAAGTACTTATTTTCATGTCTAATTAATGGCATGCTTTATTTCACCTTTGTGACCACAGATGATTTTTCACGGATATATGTCACTTCCTAGGAGGAAAGACAGGATTATGACTAATTTTAATTTTTTTTGACTCATAATGTAGCCAATAATGCAGATCATTGTGCAGTAAAGACTGACTTAAATCCTGGTTTTCAGAAGACCTGGCAAATAGCCATGGTTTAGCAGGGTCTAAGTTTCAGCTGGGTTATTTCCCTCTGGTCTTTTTTGTAATGCTTCTAGTATGTGTAACTTAATAATACTAACATGGCTGAGTAAACATCTCCATATATAACACAAACAATCCTAAAAAGTTTTATAAACATCTTCAAGCAACTGACCATGTGAAGGTGCTTATTTTCTATTTGCAGATAGGGAAATTGAGGAACAATATTTTCAAGGCAACATTAGAAAAAAAACCCTTGAAATCACCTGGGACTTTAAGACGTTGACTTTGAAATGTCTTAATACTATCCTGCTTGTTGAATATATCAAGCACCTGCAGCTCTCACTGCCTTTAACTGCTGTACTCTATGTGGAGCACTTCTCAGAACAAAACTCTGTGCAAATCACTTAGGAGGTCCAAATGTGCAAGAATCTGCACAAAGTTTGGGTGTCTTCCTTTTGTTACCTACGACAAAGTCAAACAGTGACTCACGCTCTAAACAGTAAAAGAAATGAAGTCTCCTGCCTGTCACTGTACTTTGCTTTGGAAACATGCTGTTTCTCAGATAGCAGAGTTCCTTCAATTAGAGAAGAGTGGTCTATTAACACTGCAAGGAGAACAGCATTACTTAATAAGTCATTACAAGAGAATAGGTAATGTGGGAGTAAAATCATACAATACACAGTGACTGTAACTAAAAAAAACACCATTAAGGACAAAAGATAACTGAACTGTTGTCTCATTCAGACAAAGGTACAGAAGTGCTGTATCATGATAACTGCAGAGTGAAGAGGGCTCAGCTGCTAAATAATGGCCTCAGTGGCTTTGGTATGTCATTCAGAGCATTTTTCACCCAAGCCATGGTGAAAGTAAGTTACACTGGGAATTAACACATAGAAGCCACAATTCTATGCAGATTAAATATAGGTAGAGTAAACAAGGTAAAAATCAGATTTATATTTTAGGACTAGTCATACAAGAATTTAATGAAGATCAGCAGAGTACGTTTGTTTACAAAGCAGATGGTTAGGAGTCATATATACACTTTGAATGCTTTAAACATAGGAAAATTCCTTTCTAAAAATATCAGTTTAGTTAAAGCCACGTTGAAATTATGATAGACAAAGTGTGCTGTTTTGGACCAGATCCCAGATTTAGAACTATTAAGGGATGAGTACTGAAGATATTAATTTGCATTAAAAATGTTACTGCACCACACACGAGTGTCTGCACACTGACATTCCTTTCATGCTTCCTTAATGCACGCCCACCTGACTGGGCTAAAGACTGAAGTCCTCTCCATTGCCCTGAGACTATTAAGTGCCCAGAGTTGTCCTCTGGCTCCCATTTCCCACACAATCCTTTGCCTCAAATCCCAGTTAGTTTGCAGCTGGTGCTGTCCCAGAGAACTCATTAGATCTTTGTTTCTCCTCCTTCCTAGTGTTCTGGATACCTTCCTTTCCTCCATTTATCTTCCCTTGCTTCTCTCCATTGACTTTAGAAGTACACCTCTGATAGAGGCTAAAGTAAATTGGTGGAGAATACTATTACAACTGGAAAGAAGTCTTTATAGATTCAGATGCAGGTGCCTGGCTCAGACAATCACACGCCAATATCTCTCTCTGTTCCTCATGCTTTATCTTTTTTTATTTGTATGTTTTTTAATCTCTGAAAGGCTTCCAAATGAATAATGAGCCTACTATTAGTGCTGGAAAAATCGCTGAAAGGCTTCCAAATCAATAATGAGCCTACTATTAGTGCTGGAACACTCTTGAGTATTCAGACTTGCTTTGATATGTTGTTGAAAAAGTCATGATATTACTAGTGCACGGAGAAATATTATCAAGTAAAGATCTCTCCAGCTCATCTTGCAACACAAGTAATAACAATATTTATAATATTAATTTTCTAACAACATACAACCTACTCAGAGAACTCCAGATGATCAATTCCACCTTGGTCTGTGGGAAAGTTATGGAACAGCTATTACTATTTCCAGGCTCATGAAAGACAAGAAAAATCACCAGGAATAGTCAGCATAGTGTCCTCAAAAGGAGGTCACACTTGACCAGCTTGATAAGTTTCTATGATGAAATGACTGACATAGAAGGAGAGAGAGCAGTGGGTATTTACTACCTGGACTTCAATAACACCTTTTATACTATGTGTCATAAGATCCTCATAGATAAGCTGCCATATAAACAACAGCTCCATGAACAGTTGTTTAAGTGAATTGAAAACTGACAGAATGGCCATGCCCAGAGGGTGGTGGTCAATTGTGCAATATCTAATTGAAGGCCAGAAAACAGTGATGTACCCTGGGGGTCAATACCGTGCCCAGTCCATTTTAATACTTTGATTAATGATTTCTATTATGGTATTCTCAGCAACTTTGCAAATGACACAACACCTGGAGGAGTGGCTGTTACACCAGAGGGTCGTACTGCCATACAGAGGGACCTTGACATGCTCTAGAAATGGAATATCACGAAACTCATGAAGTTCAAAGTCCTGCACCAACATATTCTGGGAGTCACCTAAGTGGAAAAGCAACTCAGAAGAAAAGGACCTGGAGGTCCTGGTGGAGAGCCCACAAAGGAAGGCAATGATATCCTGGGCTGCATTAGGCAAACTATTAGGCCAGCATGTAGAGGGAGGTGTTCCCATCCCTCTGTGAGGGGGTGCAGCCACAGCTGAAGGGCTGCATCCAGTTCTGGGCTATCCAGTATGAGAGAAACATGGACATACTGGAGTCCACAAAAATGCCATGAATATGATGAAAGTTCTTTCTTCCTATGAGAAAAGGTTGAGAGAGCTGGGACTATTCAGCCTACAGAAGAGAAGGGTGAGGAAAGATCTTATTAATGTCTAAAAATACCTATTTAGGGCTGCAAGGAGAAGGGAGCCAGACTCATTACTCTGAACATCATGAAAATTGTTTTTAAGGTGAGGATGACTAAGAACTGGAACAGGTGCCCAGGGAGGTTGTGAAGTCTTCCACCTTGCAAAAATAAGTCATCTATACATGGCCCAGGGTAACAAAGTCTAGGTGGCAGAGACATCTTCTCCAGCCTCAGCCATTCTGTGATACCTTAGTTTCTGTGATTATTTATTTAGAAGTAGTCTATGGTACATTATTTTCTCCAAACCTATATATTCTCAAAATCGAAACTAATAGCAAAATATTTCTTACATTTTGAACTAATTCCTGTGATAGCAGGACAAAAAAAAAAGAAAGTAGGGAACAATTTACCTTAGGAACTAGTTCAACACAGGTCAGTATATCAAAGAGTTAGTTGAGTTCCCTACATGAATATAAGCAGTTATGCATGGCCCATGGAATTTTCTGTGGGGTAGGTTAGTCTGTGATGAACATTTATAGAATCATAGAATGGTTTGGTTTGGAGGCACCATAAAGGGCATCTAGTTCCAACCCCCCTGCCACATGCAGGGATGCCAATCACTAGATAACTCTACTCAGAGCCCCAACCAACCTGGCCCTGAACACTTCCAGGGATGGGGCATCCACCACCTCCATGGGTAACTTGTTCCAGTGCTTCACCACCTGCTGACTAAAAAATTTCTATCTAGCATTTAACCTAAACCTGCCTTCTTTCAGTTTGAAACCCGTTTCATGGGCAGGAGAGCCTTTACTGCACTCCTACAGCAGAGTTTCCTATTTTATATCCTTGAAATCTGTTTTGTACTTACCAAAACCACACTGCAAATCAAATACAGGCACAGAGAACAAAGAAGGTCAGGGCATTTATGTCAAAACTGCACTAGTCCTTTGAATCAAAAATGTTGATGTGGACTGTTTTTCCTTCCTTCCTCTTCCTTTTGTTTTTCCATTTCCCCTCCCACTTTACCCTTCCCTTCTCCTCTCCTGAACAATGGACCTCATGATTGATAGACATTTTACTGGTAAGAGAATTATCCCCTGAGTAGCTGAGCCACTAACATGGAACGCTTTATCATGTTTAACAATTATCATCAATATTTATGACACTTTTGTGTACAAGTTGAGTCACATTAGCAGACAGGAATGAAAAGTTCATGTATTTGTTGGAAGAACTGAAGCAGCAGCAGCAGGTCATCTGCTTAAAATTCAAGCTGCAACCCTCCTGAAAGGATCTGCCTGTTCAACCAGTTTCTCCTTTTTGAATGACAGATTCACAGGCTTTTTAAAATGTCATACTGTTATTCTAGATACAGGAACACAAAATTTTCCAAATTTTTATTTTGGCTTTGTTAAGGAAGGAGAGTGGAGAAGAAAGTCAGATTTTGTTTGGAGTATCTTTGAGGATAGGGTAGGGGAAACTAATCTTGGTGCATTTGATTATTGGACTTGGGGAATTTCCTAAAATTAAGTTTGGCATGAGGACATTGCAGAAAACACTGCAGAAAGAAAAGGCTTGAAATTTTATAAAAGTAATATTAAAGAGGAAACATTAATGTTAAAGAGGAAAAATTACATATTTGCAACAGATTCATTTCAGCATGTAATACTGAAATGCATCTGCCCCCAGAAAAAATTGTTAGAAGCCACCTTAGCAAATGACTCTTCCATGCATGCATATTTGTTATTAATTTTCAAAATATCTTGATCTCTCATTGTTGCATAGAATGAGCACAGATCTCTTTTTCTGCTATATAAATGAAGAAGCAATTTGTTTTGAAAAATCAAAGTAATTTGAATGTATGTTGACAACACATAATATCAGTTACAAAGGGAGCAGTTCTAGAAGCTTATTTAGGTGTGTGCTCACGCAGGTACAAAACTGAAAAATATCTTACAGTTATTTCTCAAGTGAAAATTAGTAATAGAAAACAGATGAAAGGCTATAATAAAGGATTTTCTGTACAGGTCATTTCTGCAAACTCCAAAATAACCATTAATCACAAGAAAAAAAAGAAAGAAGAACATGATTATAGTATGACACAGGTTAAAAGGTAAATTAAAAATAGCTGTGGACTGACTCAATGAATGATCCTGTGTTCACAAATGGGTGACATTTTTCTTGTCTTAATAAACATTTTAGTAATGGGGTTTAGCAAATTAAAAAAAAATTGATATGCACATATGAAATTGAATGGAAACAGTTAAGAATTTCAAATACATTGATTTTGGCATTCCTTTCAAAGTAGTCTAAATTTTGTACTGCTTTTTCCTATTAACCATGCCTGAATTTAAATCTTTTAATTATACTGGAGCTGTAGCAGTGTAAGGACTCTCTTTGGATGGAATATAACACAAATGGATGAAAACATGATTTGCTCAACATTGCCTCCATAAATCTGTATTACAATTGCTATGACCTTTGTAATGTTTGAAGAATTGATTTCTTTCTCTACTTACTGTACTCACGTAAATAGAACTAACTCGAATTTGGGTATCATCCATTTTCAACACTGGATACATACTGTGGATTAAACTGAAAAGCTGTAAGATTTTTAAAGCATGGATCTTGTTTTGACCAAGCCAGTTCTAATCTGAAATCAGGCTTGTTTTGTCTTGTCATATATTGATCATCTTCCACTCTGTCAATTGCCATATGAAATTATCGGAATTCATAGCACTTCTCCTTCATTTGATTCATTGTGGGGGGCAATGTTAAACAGAAACAGCAGCATAAAATTATTTCTTGTTTTAAATTTAAAATATGCACCATATAGCCAATATTGTTTTGTTTTGTTTTGTTTTCTCTTTCAGAATGTCTTCAAATTATTTGATTTTTAGGCAACAGTTTTCATAATTAATGACAGAATACTAAGAATGTGGCTACACATTTTGAATAAAACTCCTCAGCTTTAGAGAGTAATCTTAACATTGCATTTGGTTTATTACTTCTTATGCATTTATTTTTTTAGCTGCTTTTTATAAGTCAAAAGTAAACAAAAATAAATTAAAATCCCTTACATTTTGACCCCTCAATCACAGACAATCATGATAAATGGTGAATTCCTCTTTTTTTGCCATTAACTGAGTCAAAGGATGGTTTGTAGTATGTACTACATGCTTTTTTTGGTTCCAACTCAAAGCACTTCAGAAAAAAAGAGGTGTCTTCAAAAACTGATTTTCCAGTTATCCACAAGAAACAAATGTGATTATTTCCATGAGAGGCTTTAGAAATTAATATGCATTTAAAGATGGTGACAGCATTATACCCTGACAGGTTCTCACCATCAAGAAAACTGATAGTATGATCATTTTTAGTCTATAAAGGGAAATACACTTAAATAGACCAGGTTCAATGTATATATGCTGACAATTATCTGGAATATAAAAGGTTGTTGAGGTTTAAGTTCATGGGAAACATAAAACTTGGTAGAAAATAACTTCTGAGTTTCAAGATATTATAGGAACATTAACTAAGTTCATTTTTTCAATTAGGTGAATTCCTAATAACTCATAATGCTTATTTTCTTCAAGTTTCCTGAAACTTGGCAAAACTTTGCCTAAGGCAGTAAATGTGCCAGTTTTCAGGTCAAAGGAATTTACAAAGCAAAAGAAAATGCAGAAAGGCAGAAAGTACAGCATTTAAAACTGGCAACTGTGAAAACCTAAATATATTCCCAGTGCATTTCTGTAGCAATTCTAAAACCATATAGCAAACCAGGTGTATTTCTTGCACACTTTTATACAGACATCCATCTATCCATATAGTTCTCCTCTCTCCCTCTTTCTCTTATGTTTAGTAGGACTCTGAACAAGTATTCATTGAATAATAAAATGAAAGTAGTCTAAAAGTTCTTGTCAAGTCTGCTAATGAACAGATTTCTAAGGAACTTTAATTCCTTTTAACATTCCTAGAAATAGCCTAGAATTCCATTGTAATATGTGACTTCAGACAAATACGCTGCTGAGGGAAAGCTTGAGAATATTCTTCTAATCTGAATAATGATATTGCAAAACAATACAATGAAAACAGGATAAAGAAATATTTGAAATAAAAGTATTCTCCTAAATTATGACACAAAGATATTTCAGTGTAATCCCTACTATAGCTAAGCCAAGTAAAGTTGAAATTTGAAATGCAAATTATAAATTCTGGAAAGTAAAGACTTTGGAGTAAAAATTACATCTTCATTTTCCTGTTCTGTCAAGGAAACAGTGTGACCTTGGGCAAATCAACACAGGGCTGACATCTATGGACCTGCTATGTCCAGCTAGAGTATTGAAATAGAAAGTGCAATACTTGCATGTGATGCTGGTATATAGCATCTTTGGACTTCAAGTCCTACTGTATTAACACCTGGTGATTTCTACTAATTGGGGGATTTCTACTAAGTGGGAGACTGACATAGATGACCACTCCCTAAATCAGAGTTCTACAGCTTTGAGATGCTGGCTAGTCCTTATTTGAGTGGGAGACTGACATAGATGACCACTCTTGACTCCTAATTTGTTGTACGACTCTTTGGTGAACAACCCTGTGGCTCTTCTCCCTGCTTGTGTTTTCTCCCTTACTTTGAGCAACAAACTTGCTGAGCCAACAGCTGTCTTTTACTGGGTTTCTTAGAGTATATAATGCACAAACCACAACTTATAACCTAATCCCATAACACACATAACCACAAAATCAGTAGGCTTTATCATTATGATGTTATTAAACGACTTGAAAACAGTTTCTCTCTTTGTCACTTAACTACACATCAGACTTCTGCCATAAATTAATATATTTCTTCTAAAAATTAGGCTAGGTATGTTAAATATACCTTAAGCTGCACATAGCTAAGAGGTAGTCAGCAGATGTCTTCATCCAACCATGCATATTGGCATGTTTTGAGAACAAATGCTGTAGCATTCCAAGATATGTGAGAAAAAATGTTCCTGAGTTTTAGGTAACTCAATTCTTTATCTCTCTCAGATACTCATGCTTTTGTCAACAGCTCTGAACATCATTGCATGCTTTAATTCATGTTACTTTACAATGAGGTGAATAGAGGAATATCAGCAATTACTGGTCCTTGAATAATAAAGCACAGCTGAAATGGGTGCATTTGTTCCAAAACATATTCTGATTTGGACTCCCAAAAATTAATTGCAAATAAGGTCAGGGGCTGCAATGGAAAAAAAATCCCCAAAATCCCAAATCAAATAATTTCTTAAATTTTTTAGTTAAGGAAGAAAAGAGGGACATCACCTTCCTTTCCAGTGGAATGCTAGTGAATCTGATTCAAGTTTGAATGTAGTCTATAAAAAGAGTAATTAAATTCAGTGTACATACCTCCAGTATATCTGTCCACTTTATATTATACTTAATGTATGTGGAAAGATTACTTTTGCTTGTGATGAAAAATATGACAGTATGACATTTACTTTAATTACAAATTCTGATGTGTATAACAGAACAAATTTGGCCTCCGGCTTGACAGTTCTGTCTCTCAGAATCAATGGTTAGACTTGAGGGCACCAGCTTGGTCATCAAGATCAATATTAGAAAAAATACATCTTGCCAAGACCTCTTGGCCCCTTATTGATTCTAATAGGGTACTGCAGAGAATTTAATAATGACATTACAGCTGTTGGCCAACAAACAGAAGCTTCTTTCATTGATTTCACTGGTGGTAGATAAATAACACAAAAGCACGATTACCCTAGACACTAGGAAGACTTGTTACAGAGCTTCCAAAGTGGGCATTTGGAAGGTGTGGTGGTCACATGAAAGAACTTTCACGTAGACTAAATTGAATTCATGTTTGAAAGAATGAAAATTGCTGAAACTAATTTGAGAGAAGGATTTTCACATTCCATTAAAAAAAAAATCCCATTTTGTCAATCTGGGCAAAACCTCCTATTTTTTCTTAGGCTATATGAAGGTAGTTTTCCTGTGAAGGTTGTTCCCTCCCACATATTTATCTCAATGTAATTTAGTTTTTAAAAACAAAGTTGCTTTAAAAAAGATCCCTATTTTTCTCAGTAACCTTGCAATACCTTCGCCTCAAATACAAAAAGTCAGGTATCATTCCAAAACTGTAGTTTCAAATAAATAAGTCCCTGTCATTTACTACTACTCATTGAGAAATTTATACTGTCATTTTTGAACCTTTTGTAAATAGCAAAAGAATTTTACAGGGTCTAGAAATGTCTGAGCTCTTTCCTTTTAGTGCTTCAACAAGAGCTTGGAAAAAAAATGTTCACATGGGTCAGAGAGAACCTCAAAGGAAACAGTAATGTCTCTTAGAATCTATTTGCATTTGGAATATATTCTTTAGGTGCTTTATTATAATAGTTTAAGACAAATTAGCTAACATCAGCACTGAGTAGTTAAAGAGGATCCTCTTTAGCTCACTCTGAAGGAAACAGGAAAAAACATGCACCTCAGTGTATCAGTGCCATTTTCACAAAGAATGTTTTCCTCCCGGTTCATTTCCCTATGACAAATTAAACTTTTTGGGCTTGGAAATACTTTGCTAGCATTTTAAAATCATTAAAATGTATAATACTTTAATTTCACAATTGTAATAATTGAAAATAGAAGCATAAATTGTGCTATAAAATAATGGAAAAGAATTATATTTGCTGAAGGCCTGCTATGACACATGAATAAAACACAGGAGCAGAAGAAAAAGAGAGATGCATTTCCCCTCATCTCATGCAGAGACCAAAATATTGGGAACAGCAGAACATAAGGACTACAGGGTCAGAGGAATATATGTCATATAGTTCTGTCAGTCCCTATATGCAGCCTGCAATCAGCAGAAGAAAGTTCCTGCAAGGTCTTCAAAGCTCTAATCAAGAGTGTGGACTCAGACCAATGCTGAGACATGCTCACAGGAATCCTTTACTCTCAAAGTGCTCATACTCTTATCAACAGTTTAGACTCTGCCTCAATACACTTTCACCTCCCTGCTGAAGTTACTTTTGGATTGTGCATGCTTTTTATTATTGCACTTTTTATTATGCTGACAAGGTACTGAAATACAGCTCTATGGCTGTTGACTGTTTAGATTATTCTAGCATTTTCTTTGTTTAATAAGCCATATTCATTTACTGGAAGTCAGAGTCTTATGTGTTATAAACAGCAATTTGTTCTTAGTTTAGCCACAGAGAATTGAGATACCACTGGGACACCTGGTTCAAAATAGCTTAATCTTACTGAAAAAATACTTCTGCATAATAAAAGGACAAATTATAAGAATCTGTCTTCCACTGTTTCTTCAGTTACACCTGAAAAAATCGGCAGCATTTTCCAGCTAACTATTGAATCTGACATGTAAAGGTCCCTGATGAATCAATTATCTACTAGTGGAATTTACTTCTTGCTTTGCTACATGAGACTGTCAATTCAAGGTCTTCACTTACCTCCCTGTCTACCTTCTATGTCTATTACTCTTTTAAGACTTATTCTTATTGCCTTGTGTACCTGGAGGGTGAAACAGCCACCAGACCTTCATTAAACTGAGCATTATCCAATCCAGTAAGAATGGCACTTGATTAACAATTTGTTCAGTGGCAGTGCTACCCTAAACAGCACTGCACTCCCCTCTTCTTTCTTCACTACAGCCCTTGGACGCTCATCCAGGGCTCCATTTAGATCACTTGGACACTGCCAGTGCATGTAATGGGCAAACTAGAGAAGCTAAAACTAGGAGGAAGAGATGTTAGGGAAGACATTTTTCCAAGAATTATCTATTTTCCATTATTGAGTTATCAGTATCTACTGGGAAGTTAAAGATGCTTCTTTGAAACATTCCCATTTTCTTGTGAAGAAGTATAAACAGAATAGATACTTATGCTACAGTTACAGTTCAATCAATCAAATACCCTAAAAACGTAAATCCTTATTCATTCAAATGAATTTAAACATGACAGTCTGAATGACACAATTACCAGGAAGTAAACTAGAAGACATTTTACAAATTTATCAGCTATTATGTGTTAATAAGCGTATTCTGAAATTCTACTTAATATTAATAGGTGAGGATCAACATAAGAAAATTCCTGGGAAAGCTACTACAGATTCAATCACCATTACTTTTGTACTGAGCACTGATTAGTCTTCAAAATGGTTGCTTATTTATTAGCAAAACCATCTGTATTCTATTAAATATCATTTCATTGTAAACAATAAAAGCCCACAGATTTTGTACTGACCTGGTAGTCTGGAGCTGTCTATCTTTGATTTTGGCTAAGCTGATTTTACTCTGTTTTAGCTATGGCAACAATTTTCAAGTAGTCAGGTTACTATTTTCTGATCTCTTTAATTGTGAAGATCACATACCATAAAGCTATAACAAACCCATATCATGAATGAATAATGAGCATTAGCCCAGGAAAACATAATTACATTGATGTTAATCAGTGCTGGGGAAGCCTATTATGTAACTTCAGTAGGTAATGGCAAAAAGCAGCAGCACTTAAGACGGAAATAAATAAAAGGGATACCAAGTCAAGCAATTTATGTTGTAAGAGCATTAAAAAAAATAAATTCTAAGTGGAATCAGGACTGGGTAGGAAGATGTTCTTATCAGTGTCATGTTCCTTTACATGGAAACTCAAGATGCTGATGAGCTGTTATAGGTTCCTTCTTAAAGAAGTCTGAAGCTGTCAAACTTAGAACGCAAAATAAAATTGGAAGGGTGAACATTACACCAGTGAAGGGGTATAGGCACTAGGAAGTTTCTCTGTATTAATATTGACTATACTATTAAGTACAAGCATTTTTCACTGCAAATTAATAAATAATAATACAAATTTATGAGTTATGATTAGATCACTAAAATTTTAGATAGATTAACAATACATTTTTATCTGCACATATAAGGAGTGCTCTCTTTGCACCTGCATCAAAGTTTGGATTGTAATATATTTGCTAAAAATGTAATTTTTCTTGTGAAGACATAGAGTTCATTTCTACCTCATGTCAAACCTACATAAAGAACTCTGAATCCAAAGCTCATGGAACCACCAAAGGCTATCACAATTTAAAACAACACTATTTCTGTCAGTACGTAATTCTAGCTCCCATAGGTGCTATGCAAAATGCATGAGCTTACAAAAACATTATTTTTAAATATAGTCTGATTCCTAGAGTTTTTAAACAATGCTGCTTATTTTAATAGCATGTCACCTATGAAAATGCATAGGTAACATGTCAAACTCCTTACCTCAGAAATAGGCATAACATTTTACATGTTATAATTGGAAATAGGAAGTCAATATGGGAAGTTTTTAAGTCTCAACATGTATTATTATTACATTTTCTGAATACCTTCTGATGGTCTACTCATTTTTGCATGTCTGTTTATCTTATTTTTTCATTGAAACCTTTGTTACATATATGCAGTGACATATCCATAGAAATTCGGTCACTACTTCTCATGGACAGGCAGGTGTTCAGCTATTCCCAGGAAAGCAGGGCACAATCATGCAAAATGGCAACTTGAGAAGACAAACACCATTACAATGAATGTCCCCCTGCCTCCTTCATCTTCCCCCTCAGCTTTATATGTTAAGCATGGTGACCTATGGCTGTCCTGGCTGTGTCCCCTCCCAACTCCTTGTGCACATCCACTCCCATGCTGGTGGGGTGAGGTGAGGAGCAGAAAAGACCTTAACTTTGTGAAATAACTGCTCAGCAGTAACAAAAACATCCCAGTGTTACTAACACAAATAAGCACAAATCAGAAACACAGCCCCATATGAACTCTATTCCAGGCCAAAGCAGTACATACTAACAATCAAATAAAATCCATTAAGTTGGTTATATTGAATTTCATATAAAAATTCCAGGCTCTTGATTTTTGGACTTTCAGTTCCACTATACAATTTGAGACCAAAGCTCTATAAGCTCAGTAAGCTGTAGAAAAATTACTCAGTAAAAGAGTTAGAAACAAGGCAAAATTATTACAAAATCTTCACACCTTCCAGAAATCTTTGATGTAGAGATCTTTCATCAAAAATTTGTCCTTAAAGTTTAGCTACATATGAAAGACCAAAATATACATAAATATTTTATAATATTATTCATAATAAGGGATGAATGTCTGAAGACAAGAGTGAAAATGATTAGCTGCCTAAAAATAGATCTTCTGTATTTTATCTTCCATATTTTGCACCTACGACCATATAATTGCATGTGAAGATATCACTTGAATGATAGCAATTGCCTGAACATTAGTGTTAACATTGAACCTATTTACACAATCATAGCCCTATTCAGCAGATATCCATTGCTATTTATCCCCATTCTGTAGTTTCACCTGCCTTTTCCTTAGTATGAATAAATCATTAGAACAGATGGCAAAACCTTACCAAAAAAAGGCACTGCCATTCTCAGTGTAAGCCCAGGATATTCAGTCAACATATATTTGCTAAAGCAAAACAGCACTTCTATGTTTTGGGAATGTATTCTGTTAGAATTGCTGATCATATTATTTTAACAATTAACCAAGAAGGAAACTATTCACTCAATCCATGGAACTAGATCCTTTCACTGCAATCTTTGGTTAATTACAGATGGCTTGTTCTGATTATGTTCACTTCTTTGAAGGCAATGCACACACAAACCACACACATAGAATTTCATATCCTGTGGTGAGAGAATAGGATTCATTGTAAAGCAGCCAATCTTGAAGATGAAACACTATTGAAATGTAGTGAGACAATTAGTCAGAGATCCTTCTCATGTGTGATTGCTTACGGATGTGTTTAGCTGCAGCTCAAGCTGATAAACTTGCAAGTGTTAAAACTTCCTGCCAGCATATCGAAGTCAAGAGTGAACTTTCTATAGATAACATTAATGATGTAACTTTGTCAATGATCTAAGTGATAAGTTTTTTCACTAAATTTTCGTACTAGCATTCACACTATAATCATCCATATGATATAAAAATGTAGATACAAAAAGCTAATAAACATAAGAATAGCATAAACAAAAATAAAGACTGAAATAGTAGTCGTTGCTTTATCTGTAATACGTCTCTGAACTGTCAGATTTCATTTCCCTTCTTTGCATCCTTTGATTATGATTGCTGTTTCTCTCAGATTGCATTAAGGCAACAGCATGGAAAATGCATTTTTTATTTAGAATCAAATTTCTGTTTTCACTTAGAATCATAGAATCAACCAGGTTGAAAGAGACCTCAAAGACCATCAAGTCCAACCCTCAGTTCTCCTATGACCCATTCAAGTCACCAGCTGAATATTCCCCAGAAATCATAGCATGTTAGTGAAGCAGTACACACTGACCTTGTTTTATACTCATGTGCACCCTGCAACACTGACAAACATGTAAGTAAAAAATATAAGAATAGCCTGTGAGTAAACAGGCCTGGGTATGTATCCTTATCCCACTTTGCTATAAAGAGAAAAGAATAAAGAATGTGCATACCTTACTTTCAGGACCTTTTTAGATCTGATGTATTGTGAATTTGTGCAGAGGTGAAACATTTGAGATTTGTAATTTGCTAATGAATATATTCTGTAAAAATTCAGGGCACTCATTAAAGGTTGACCATTATGGGACCTCACAACCTAGATTATAATGAAATGGGCATTTCATTTTCTTCAAGTGACATATTTCTGAAATTTGTGAACAGCATAAACGCATTCTGATTAGGATTAATGCCATTACTGAAAAAGTCCTTCTGATAAGTTAAAAATGTTTTAATGGAACTTTTAGAAAGCTTTTGAAGTGAATTTAGGGAAGATCAAAGTGAGAGATTTGACAGTCCTAGAGCCAAAACTGAAAAAAAAAAAGTCTTAATGAGCATGTTGCATTAATCACAGACTAAGGCACTGTTTTCCACAGCCCCAAGTGCTCTGATTCTGCTAACTGAAATGACATTGATACACTCGTAGGAGGCAAAAACATATAATAAAGGAGATAAGTATCCCCTGTGCAGAGCAAACACTGATGAGGAAAATATCTAAGCAAAACAGTGTATGTAAGTGGAAAGATCTTTTATTAATACATTAAATGGATAGTTGTTATTTATTATATCCACAGACATTCTGCCACTGTAGTACTTTGCAGTTCAAAACCTTTTAATATATTGGAGTGTTATAGAAGTTTTAATCTTAAATCCACTAAAGGATCTTTAAATTATAAAGTCTGACCTCATCTATAACACAGGCACTGCAATTTAACCCAGTTCATCCTGCAATGAATGCAATAGCCTGTGTTGTTATGAAGCAAGACTCATCATTCAAGAGATGAGGAATCTATCACTCCCAATATCTCATCAATTATTAAAGTGTTATGCCATATTTATGACTAGAATTACTCTGGATTTAAATTCCAGATATTGGTTCTCATTACACCTTTCTTAGCTAAATTAAAGAGTCTTTTGGTATTCATTTTCTCTCCATGAAAGCATGACTATAGGAAATGTTGAAGAATGTGCTTTACTAAATTGCACTAAGATATTTAATACACTATAAATGTAGTTTAATAATAGTGTAAAATTACAAAATAGGCTTATGAGTACTGAACAATTTCTTGTAGATATCTGACCAGTTAATTACACAAAATTATTTGGCTCGTTTACATGTATAAGAATACTTACATTTTAAGCAAAACCATCAAAAGACAGAAGATTAAATCTGCTTCTTCTAACCATTCAAATATCCTCATTTACCTTCTGTAATGCCTCAGTCAGATCTGCGGGTTCAGGGGAAAGCAATTTTGAATTACTCTGGGCAGAGTGTGGAAGTAAAAACGTAGTTCTCAGGAGGTTTAAAAGAAATAATTTTTACTTATGAACTTTGGGTCAACCGTGTGGAATAAGCCACTTGGCAAAAGGGAAATCAGTAAACTTAACAGCATTCAAACACTGCAAACTTTAACTTAGCACAACTCATGAGAACAAAGCCTTAGCCAGGCACTTAGAGAGTAATCAAGGGGATTTTAACTTAATACGTAGTGAAGGAGGAAAGAAGAGAGAAATTGAAAGAAAAAGAGATGAGAAAGAGAGGTAGATAGTCACCACCTGAGGATCCAGAATGGTCTCAGCAGCTTTGAACCCAGGGCAGGGGAGCACACAGCACTGCATGTCTCGCTGTCCCTTTATCTGTTCCCTTAGCCCAGGTTCCTCCCCAATGTGAGGTGACACTTGCTCCTGTGCTCTCAGCAGAGCCAGGGTGCTTCTGCATCCATCTCGGGGCTTGCAGCAAGGCCATGCAGTCACTGTCACTATTTCAGGGCTTACATCAGAGCCATGCAGTTGACTGATGCTAGTACAGTGCAGTTTGGCAGTTACCTACTAAGGCTCAAGGGGCTGGAGAAGTACACTCTCCCACCTACACAGAGCTCACCCTGCTCCTCCCACTGCTTTCTCAACTGGTTGTTTTGAGACAGGCAATCTTTCCTCTGATCCCTGACACCTGCATGGAAGATACTGGGATGGAATTCCATGAGCATGAAAAATGAGGATTTACGACGTGCAGAAACTGGAATTGGGTTCAAAACAATACAAGAAAATTTGGGTTCAAAAGGTCTAGGTGAAATTAAAGCAGTATAATAAGTATGTGTCAACATAGAAATATCTTTTATAATCATATTCTTGCTATGTTGAGTTATAGGTCTGTATCTATGCTTAGAAATTGATTAAATGAGTAGTTGAAAAAATTTGAGCATAAATAACATAAAATGTTCTGAATTTTATTTTAAATACTTAGATTCGCACAGAAGAAAATAACTGCAGGGAATGTTCAATGGAAGTTTCAGCTGACCACAGACTATTTTTCTGATGCCTTATAGCAAGTCATAAACTAGCAAGTCTCCTCACATGGAGAAGACTCTCAGTACGGTTTTCTTATTACAGGTTGCATATATATGACCATTGCTCATAAATGTGCCTGTGTGTGGCTCTGCTTATTTCACATTTATATGCCTGTTTCTTCTCTCCCTCATCCCATGGTCAATATTTCCCAAAGAAACAGTTAAGTAGAAATCTCAATGTCACTAAGAACTCATAAAAAATTGGCAAATTAGGAGTTCCTTAGATTAAAAGTGGAGAGATGCTTTTTCAGTGAACCTAATGAAAGAGTCTATAGAGGAAATATGTTATGGAGTATTTTCTTGACTGGCCTTTGAATAACCCAAGGGGTGCAATGATGTTATAAATGTTTCAGCAGCAAGAAGAGTTGTCAGTCTCAGTTAACACCATGATAGGCATGTATAAGTTTGTACAGGACTCAAATCTGTGAGAAAACAGTCTTCTGCTGCACAAATTACTACATTTTCTTTGGGATTTCTTTTCACTCCAGCCTGAATTTATATTCTTAGGGATTGGTTATGTGGAGATGGCACTAGTTATGCCAGCATAAGGTTTATTATTTGAACTCCTTTATCCTTTAGCCAATACATTCTAAACTGAAAGTGGCTTTTTCAGTGTTTCTTTTTTTCCCTTTCCAAGGCAGCAAAAACTAATTAGATTATGCATTGTGAAGTGCCTGGAGACTACAGCTGTTGCACTAAGATTCTCCTTTCAGCCCTCTTGTCTCTAGTTCTCATACAAGCAATTACAATGTGGAACACAGTATTTCAGTCCAGACTTGTATTACCAAGATGTGGCTTCTAGTTCCTGATTCACTCTGACATAGACATATGTGGCATAAGGCCTATATCTCATACTGGCTGCACTTACAAGAGTTTGAATGAAATTCTCATACTCACCTTGGAGAAAAACATGATGATGGAGAAAAAATATGCCACACAACATTGCTGCACATCAGAGTAAAGAATTATTGATTGCAGAATTAAATGAATAAGTATGCTTTCATTACAGTTTGCTTAAATGCTTCTTCTTATTATTGTTGATGTTTGGGGTTTTTTTAACCTGACTCTGCACATATTGAAATTGATCATCTTATTTAAACAGCTTGAAAGTTTAATCCCAGGTAAGGTTTTACAGAAATAACTGCTGCTCATCTCTACAAATGACCACTGACTATTAGCATTTATAAAATTCTGTTGTCTATATAATGTGCAGCCTAAACCATGGTGTACTGAATTATTCATAACCAAACAGCACTCTCTGAAATGGTATCATATTTACAAACCAGACATTTTAAAATTAGCCCAAATCAGCAACCACACATTTCCGTGTGCTACATATAATGAGGAAGAATTGATGGCAGACTTTGATTAAGAGACCCCAAGCTGACTGTGAATAACAGAAGTGATTTGTTCAGCTGATTGGAGGAAGAAAGCCAACGACTTCAAGCACTTACATCTAACTAGTCATAAAATTATGACCATGATCACAGAAACAGCTGTAGAGCTCACTCCTTGGGCCAGGAAAAGATGTTTGGCAAAAAATACCCGTAGCAGTGATACCTCACATGCTCTTTTTCCCCTGGCTTTTGTTATTGTGCTTTATATTTTTTGGCATGAATGTGTTTTTTATCATTTGTTTCACTGTAAGGCTCTCACTGGCACTTCCAACCAATCAATATTTGTGTTTCTCAGGCAGTCCGAGAGTCATACTACATAATCAACTGACAGGTATTTTATTAAATCATTACTTTTTGAATTGGAACATGCAGTTCACTGAAGTAAATACTGGAGTGCAATTTCCCATTGAAAAGACAAAATAAAAATGGAATATATTTGTTTCACTGTAAGGCTCTCACTGGCACTTCCAACCAATCAATATTTGTGTTTCTCAGGCAGTCCGAGAGTCATACTACATAATCAACTGACAGGTATTTTATTAAATCATTACTTTTTGAATTGGAACATGCAGTTCACTGAAGTAAATACTGGAGTGCAATTTCCCATTGAAAAGACAAAATAAAAATGGAATATATGCCTATTAAGTGAAGTAAATTCTGGAGTGCAATTTCCCATCGAAAAGACAAAATAAAAATGGAATATAAAGATTGCCTATTATGTCATATCCTGCCATTATTTCTTTGTATACCCATTCCCATTTCACAGAATCACAGAATAATCAGGGTTGGAAAGGTCCAACTCTAGGCCCTGCACAGGACATCCCCAATAATCACACCACGTGCCTAAGAACACTGTCCAAACGCCTCTTGAACTCTGTCAGGCTTGGTGCTGTGACAACTTCCCTGGAGAGCCTGTTCCAGTGCCCAACCATCCTCTGGATGAAGAACCATTTTCTAATATCCAGCCTAAAACTCCTTTGACACAACTTCCGACCATATTCTCGAGTCCTGCCTCTGGCTGCCAGAGAGGAGAGGTCAGTGCCTGCCTCTCCACTTCCCCTCATGAGAAAGCTGTATACAGCAACATGTGTATTCCACTCAGTCTACTCTTCTCCAGGCTGAACAGATAAAGTGACCTCAGCTGCCCCTTGTATGACTTTCCCTCAAGGCCCTTCACCATCTTTGTTGCTCTCCTTTGCACGATGCCTAATAACTCACTACTTTCTTATATAGTGGTGCCCAGAACTGCACACAAAATTCAAGGTGAGACTGGACCAACGCAGTGTAGAGCAAGACAATCACCTCCCTTGACCAACGGGCAATGCCTTGCCTGATGCACCTCAGGACACAGCTGGCTCTCCTGGCTGCCAGGGCACACTGTTGACTCATGTTAAGCTTGCCATCGACAAGGACCCCCAGGTCCCTTTCCACAGCACTAGTTTCCAGCCTCTCATTCCCCAGTCTGTATATACAGCCAGGATTGCCCCATCCCAGGTGCAGAATCTGGCAGTTGCTGTTGTTAAACTTCATATGGTTGGGGATTGCACAGCTCTCTAATTTGACTAGGTCTCTGCAAGGCCTCTCTGCCTTCAAGGGAGTCAATAGCTCCTCCCAATTTTGTATCATCTACAAATTTACCTAATAGTCCTTCAAGTCCTGTGTCCAAGTCATTTAAGAAGATATTGAAGAGCACTGGGCCTAAAATGGAGCCCTGCAGAACCCACTAGTGACCAGTCACCAGCCTGATGTAATCCCATTCACCATAACCCCTTGCTCCCAACTCATGAACCACTTGCTCACCCATCGCATAGTGTGTTTCTCCAGTTTTATGCTGGACATTTTGTCCAGAAGCATCTTGTGAGAGAAAGTATCAAAAGCTTTACTGAAATCTAAAATGATTACATAAACTGGCTTCCCTTTATCAACTAGGTCAGTTACCTTGTGTCCATCTTCTGCCTTTCACTTTAACATTTTAGTTATGTGCAGGATATGATTGTATATTATATATGTTATACCTAAAAAGCTATATCATTTTCATATTTCAAATAGTTATATTAATACCCTTTTTCTGTATGTGTGAATACACTGCATAAAACCTTTATTGGCCTTACTACATAAACATAAATGCATGCAAAACATAACAAGCTAAGCCTTTTCAATTAGTTTGGTACTTTTATTGATAAAGTCATAGAACTTATTTAGATTTTGAATCCTAATAAAGATGTAGACTCATCATAGACACAATTCACAACAGTAATGTAAGCAGTTTATTTAGAAGTGGAGCTAAGAAGGAGATGGAAAATTTAAATGAAATAAGTTTCAGTAGATTTCTCTATGTATCGTCTTCTCTGGCTAATGTAGAGAGTTCACAGAAAAATGTGAGGGCTGAGGAAGAATTTCGCATACGATAAAATACCTGGTTTGATGAACAGGTTCAAAAAAGCTTTTCATATAATATGAATATAGAAGAAACAATGCAAATAAGTTTATAAGGAAAGAACAGCCCTGACTGATAAAGGAGAAAGTAACTTTCATATTGGTAGGAAAAACGTAATAGGAAGCCAAAAATCTGCTGCTTATAATGATCTGGATATAAAAACAATACATCTAAGGAAAAAAAAGTTATGAACTTTTGTGGGGTTTGCAGGGGTTTTATTGTGGTTTTTGTTGCATGGTTTGTTTTTGTTCTGTTTTGTTTTGGTTTGTTTTTATGTTGGGTTTTTTTGGTAGTATTGTTGTGATGAATCCTTTTAGAGAATTACCTTTATCTGCTTCTGAAAGGAAAAACTGAGATTTCTGTTTCTACCAACAAATGCCTACTATGTTCTTAGGGATGAATTTATGCAACAGCATAAAGCAAAGAACTAATAGGAAAAACCTTTCAAACAGTGCTGTATGTTTCATGTTCTCCTTTGTATTTGAAATCTGGGATAAAAGAGGTTTTTCTTTTTTCAGTCAGTACCCTGTCAGCAGGATATCCAGACTCCACATGTTATCTAGATGTCATAAAAGAACCCACTGCTAATAAAAGTATCAGATGTCATACATTCAAAAAGAAATAGATCAAAACATTGGAAGATTAGCATACACATTAATGAAATTTATAAGTGACAAAAATTTTGATAAAAGTCCAAAGATTAAAAGTAATGATTTCATTAGTATAATACAATTAACTTCCCTACCCCACACATAAATGTCCTGCTGTAATGGAAATGCATTTCAGAAACACTAACAAAGGTGCTGTCCTTTGTATCGGTCTCTGCTTGTAAAGGTTACCTTTTTGATGATGGTTTACAATTTTACAGATGAGAAAGTAAGGTTTTGGTCATTATTTTCTTCTTACTTTATCAAATTACAGACTTGGTATTATGTTCCTTTTTTATTCGCTATTTTGACTTCATCTATTATAGTGCATCTTTGGACTCCATTTCATTAAAAATACAGTTTGTATATATACATATAACTGATAAAATAAGAACTGAAAAGTTAGTAATCACGGATTTTCCTTTTCTGGTGGGAATTTCCATTCTGGCTTTTGCTTTTCAATTTGCTTACAATTCTAGCAAGTCCTTCCATCTAGCTTATGCCTGCTCTGAGCTTCTGGCCAAGATGTTAGCCATTATTCCTTGTCATCTTTCTTATACCAAATTTTGTATTTTAGTTACCCCATGTCTCCAAGACTTAAATACAAGTAATTTTGACTTAAATAAATGAGAATAAAATGGTAATGATCTATCCAATGCAAAAACATTGTAAGTGCAAAATGAAATTATATGTGTGTATGTGTGTTTCCTTGGAAGGCTGTTAATTTATCAGAAGTTTTATATCTAACGAATAAAACTTTTCAAAGTTAAGCTTCTAACTCTAAGTAAAATATCAGCAGCAATTAACTGTCCAGCATTGCTCCATTAGTACCTCTGAATGGACTTTTCATAAGTTTGTTTCAGTTCTTAAAGAGAGACAGAGATTTTACACTTCAGAAGAGCAGCTGAAGCAGAAATAAAAATTTGGACTTCTCATGCTTTTTGATCTGAAGTTTACCACATAATGCAAGGTATTTCTCTAATAACATGGATTTAATATACACAACATGTCAATCTCTGCTTCAATTTAATTTGTAAATGCTATTTGATATTAGCTTGTGATTATTTTATTACTTGATTTCCATATTACTTAGTTCTGCAAAATTATATCTTTTCATCAAGAACAATGAATAATGTAAACTACAATATTTCACTATACAAAGTGTGCCACAATAATTTTCCAGATAGCGATATATATTGTCTAGGTGTACTTCCATCCATCAACACCTACAAAAGGGATTTTGTTCAACTCTGTGGAAAAACAAGAGAGATTTATACTTAACAATATGAAAAACTACACTGAGATAAACAGTCTAGTTGTGCATAAGCAGATTTAATTTCAATTCTGTTCAATTAAACGGAATAGACAAATACACAATTTTGAAACCTTTTAGATATAACAAGTCCATTTCTTTCTGCTTTTATTTGTTTGATCACTTGTTTAGGTCTTTAAAACTCTTAGGCAGCCACAGACAAAAAAACCATTTTAGATAACAAGAACAAATAAAGTATAAAAACAGACATCTTGATTCCTATAAAACAAATATTCCTGATAAAAGTTTCCTGTATATGCAAAATTGTTTCATTAAAGGGTTAGCTTTCATATCAACTGAGAGTTTAATTAGCTGTGTGTGTGATTTACAGTGTCATGTCGTTGTATTTTCATGAAAGAGAGATTCCTACTTCAGAAGAGTCAATAGATTTGAGGTTAAGATACTGAAACTAATAAGGTGAACTTGGATTGCCATCATTTATGTCTTTGACTGTTAGTCTAGGCAGCAATAAGCAGTATTTTTTAACTTCAGTTTGAAGGAAAAAAACCCAAAACATCAACAAAAGGTTTGCTTTCATAGGGAAGTAAAATTGAATGGTAAATCTCATTATTTTTCATGAAACTGAAGATTTGACTTCAAACCAGGAATAGAATGACATATTGTGATTGATAATGACTGATGAGAGTCTGAGATGTGTTTCAAAATTAGACCAGAGGTCATATATCCTGACTACATAATTTTTGAGCATTTTTTGACAGGTTCAAGTTAATGAATAAACATAAAAGGTCCCGTCATAAACTGTCATTAATTAGCAGAGCACCAATGAGTTTAACAATGTTATTTTTTTCTTATTTAACCCATCTGAAGACCTGACCAAGGGGTTTGTACATGTCACATGTACATTGAAGTGCTTTGTTCAATTTCTTTGTTTCAGCATGGTACCTTAAGATTACAGTCATCACAAAGAACTGGGAATTTATTCAACTTCATCTGGAATTGCAATTAAGAGTAATTGGTACATGCTAGCCATTCACAAAACCATATCTTCAAGGCTTTAATCTTAAAATGAGAATGCAAATATGAATGAAATAATAAATCCTGTAACCACAGGTATGACCACAGCACTTTGAAACACTGACATATACTTCCATAAATCCAGAATTAAAGGCTCAGAAATTTGTTCCATTGTTAATTACTAAGTAGACATCTCCAATTTATACCTTTTATAATTATTTCATCCTTTGCATACTACTGAATTCTATGTGCAGAGCTACTTTATTATATTTAGGTGGAACTTTTATCTGCTAGATGGAGACAAGATATTAGAGCCAATGTTTCAGTTACTTAATGGAAAGTGGTGGGGTATTTTTAATAAGCTTATTATGTGTATGGGGAAGTGCCTGGCTATGCCAACAGTAAAAAATATTTTCCTAACTACTAACCTGAATCTCTCTGTCTCAGTTTATGACCATTCCCTCTAGTCCTCTACACCATGCCTTCATGTTGTATCCTCAAAAACATACTTCAGTTTTTCACCCAAGCACAGTTCAAAAGTCCTCATAGCTTTCCATTAAATCTTTATATCAAAAATCATGTTTCATCTGTGATTTCAATTATAAAGGTACAATTTCCAGTAATCATGCTTTTATTAAGGTATTTGAAATTACACTTGATTTTTTTATATATCTTAGTAGAATATTTATGAGGGAAGAATGGTATATATGCAATGTAACTTAGAAAGCTAGTCATACTGTGATCAATGTGTTAGCCACCTCCAAAAAGTGTACTCTCTCTGGACCTTCTCTGAATCACCTTGTGGAAATTTTTACTTTGGTCTTCTGCCTTTAGAAGAAACCTGGAAAACATATATTCCTCAAATAGATGTTAATGTCAAATGCTAACAAAGAAATTAATAGAGGAGCAACAAAAATATTAATAATGAAAGAACAAAACCCTCTGTACTACATTATGTAGCATGCTAAACAAATGCCTTCAGAAAAAGGCTAATAGTGAAGCTATGCCATATACTATAACAAGCATTTGAATTATCCCTATGGTACAGAGACACTTAAAAGTAACAATTGTAACAAAGATATCAGGATGTGATAATTTTCAGCTCAATAATTCAATAGTTCAAGGGACAATGCCTAGAAAATGACTGTAGAATATATACTACTACTTAAACTGTCTCTAAAATAGAGTAAAAGAAGTTCGTTGGAGTTTTTTAGTCCACTTTTTTCTATAGCGACTCTTGTGTATTCTCTGAATATTCATTTGCTTATAGCAAGGAAAAGGAAATAGATGCTGGTTAAGTACAAAGAAAATATTAACAATAATGAATAATACAATTATGAAAAGAAGAAAATGACAGAAAAAAATATGGAGTAATTCTTGCAGAGGTTCAAGGGACCATTCCTTCAGTATCTCTAAGGTCAAGATCGAAGGAAGAGTGGATACACTGATTCTTTGAGTAAAGGAAAACCTCTCCGCATAAGAGATGCTACAGATCATTGCTCACTGTTTCCAAGTGCCTATTTCGATAAAAAGAATTGTAAAAATTATATCAACTAGTAATTCAGGCACACTTAATAAAAAGAATTATATAAACTATATCAACTAGTAATTCAGGCACACTTCTTGTTATCAGATATATTAAATGTGGTAATGAATGCTCTTCTCAAACATTGATCAGCTTCTTCCTTCTTGACCTGCACTTAGATTCTGCTCATAAGGAGAACTTGTGGCCCTGTTATTTAGGGCTTATTACAAAAACCACTTGAACCCCTCAAGTTGAAGGGCTCTCCTTATTAGTTTCTTACCAAGGAAAATCTGGCTAATTTTGACCACTGGAAACTCTTCTTCAATGAGGTAGCTATGAGAGCTATATACACCTACAGCTTGTACTAGCCTGTGCCTCATATTGAGATTGACTCGCTGTTGCCTGAAAATATAGTATCATTAAAACTGAACCAACAAGCATTTTCTACACCTATAGAAGCTTTCCAGAACCTTTTGTTCCTATGGAGTACAGGGAATAAAGAATGCAGGGGCAGGAACACGGAGTCAGCAAAGTAGTTGTGGACCCATGATGTGTTTTTAGATTATTTATACCAGTGCATTTAGCAGTAGGAGACAATGTCTCCAGTCTTCAACATGTCCTTTTCCTATGGCCTATGTTCTGCAGACTCCAGGGTGGGTGTTAATAGTTATCATGGATATGGCTGTCTCTCTTTTCCCTCTGGGAAAGAAAATATTAATATATTAAGATCCTGCAGCATAGACACATGGCAAAATAATATAAAAATCTCTTTACAGTAATATTCTGTTATTTTTGTAGATTTTGAATCAGCTCTATCTGTAAATAGCAGCTGAACTTCCTAAATTTCAGATGATAATAGAATAAAATAAGATATCACTTTAAGTATCTCTAAAACTCTGATGTGCATTGCTTTCCCCCACTCCCCTCCCAGATAATTGCAAGGCCTATATATGATTTCAAGTGCTTTCTAGCTGGTCCACACAACAGACTGTAAAACAAAGTATGCAATTTCACACTGCCAAATCAAGCCAACGAAATCTGGCAATGTCTTGTTGACCTCACCCTGAAGTAATCACAGACAAAAAGAGAAATTTTCATTATTTTTAAGCAAAAATCCATTTTCCCATCTAGCCTGAAATACACTGACATCTAGCTAGCTAGCTAGCTGTATGACCTATATGTATTCAGTTATTCTGTTGTACAGATCAGATATTCTAAGCACCTTATGATTTAATTAACAAATTAGTGAACACTATAAAGTTCACTTCACATGCAAAGAGTTTTCTTTTTTTAATTGCCCTTTTTAGATGCAGAACATTATAAGTCTTTCACATGCAAAGAATTTTCTTTTTTTAATTGTCCTTTTTAGATGCAGAACATTATAAGTCTATATTGTTAATCCACAGAAGATATAAAGAACTTATCAACTTGGGAAAGCCAGGGGAAAACAGAAAAAAAACCAAGGCCCCACACTACAAATGCAAATTTTGAAACGCCAAGAACTTGGTCTCCAGACAGGCCATACTGTGAACATTGTTTGGTTATCAGTGCTGATGAATTGGAGTATACAAGATACAACTTTTTGCCATTGATCACAGAAATTGAATTGCTGTAAATAGGTTAGTTGGCTTCCCCCCACCCCCTCCCAGTTATTCAAAGAGATAGGAATCAAAGAAGCAACTCCTGCATCAAGCTGGAGAGCATCGGGTTTCTGAAGGTTTCTTTAAAATAGAAAACCTTAACATGATGACTCTAAATGCTTTGTGCCCCTCGAACTTTGAGAAGGAAGGGGAAAGAAAGTATCCAGGGGAAGACAGGTCTATACCTACAAATGTAAGGGGAAAAAACTATACCAAAAATATTGATATATGAAAGTTAGAATTGAAAGTCCATGCATGTCTCAGTGTTATTACTAATTTCTGAAGAGCTTAAGAAAAGTCTAACAAAAATAAATTGCAATAGGTGACTACTATCTCTGTTGCACACATGAAGGTTTGCTTATAACTCTGGGAATTATGCCATGTATTCAATTCTGGTTTAGAATACCTGCTCTGCTGTAACACTGGCAGCTGCATGATATTTATGGAAATATCCACAAGAGAATGCATCTTCCCTTCCTCTCACACAGCAGGGGTAGGCAAAGCAGAAAAATCGAGAATATTATGTCAAGACAGTACGGCAGATGAGTGGGTTTTCAAACTATTTTAGTGTGCTGGCATACTACAGTGAAAGGCTGGATTTTCTTCTTGTGATCTTTTTCCATTTTTACAAGTAACAGCAACACAGAGAGGAACAAAATAGTAAAAAAATATGATAAATCAGTAGTTTTGCCATATAAGAAAAATAGTCTCATTTGAGAAATAAAACTCCTTTTACCATGATAAGAAAGCTGACACATCTATCCTGGTTTCGACTCTATTTACAAGTACTTTATTTCATTGCATATTTTTAAATGTAAAAGTTATGCATCATATGCAGACATAGAGTCAGAGATCAAGTAGTGACTTCAAGCCCAGAAAGGGAAGTGAGGAGAGGGTGGAAGGTCTATTAATTTGTCTTTGATTTTCACAATCCAGATCTACTTTAATTGGCAATAAATTAAATTCTCCTCAAGTCTAGACTGTTTTTCCCATGATGGTAATTGCTAAGGGATTTCCCTGTCTTTATCTGAACCTATGAGGTTTTTTATCTTATTTTCTGCCTCTATCCCATTGAGGAAAAGTTAGACTGGCTGTATAGGGGTCTGGCAGATTGCCAAGGTGGAGGAGGGAAAAATTAAAAATTTCCAGACCCCACAAAAAAATACTCTTGATGCCTGGATTGTGTTCTCATAATATGTAGCTTGGCAGTGAAGCATATTTCAGGGAGAGCTTATGAGAAGAACCGTATAGTTTCAGTTTGCGCCTCACTGATAATGTTGATTTTTAAAGGTAGACTATCACTTGTGCTACATCTCCATCATCCCACAGTCCTGATGTTGTGCTGCTGTTGCAAATCCATTAGTGCTAAAAGGACCAGCATATATAATTTGGCCTTTATCTACAAGGAAGCACTTGAGAAGAAAGCTACTTGGCTGTCCAAATCTATGCTGTTTTGGAGCTGCTATTTTTTTGAAGGAAAGTGAGTAAATTTTATATGGAAATCAAGAATTTCAGTGATTGTATAACTGTCCCACACTTCTCTTATACAAAATCAACTTTCACAGCAGAACTGGACTTTGGAAGGACAAAACCATCCCTCAGATTAATGTAGATTTCAGGTTTTGAAAAGAAAAGCTAATTACAAGCTGTGTTTTCATGCATTTTCCCCAATAAAGGCTTAGGCTTGAGATGTTTTCCTTTTATATATATATAAATTCATATATATATACACATAA